>NC_052311.1:6538423-6619544 GCF_016432855.1 Salvelinus namaycush | reverse complement strand
TGTCAGAGTATAGAAGGTTGACAGAATAGCCCCACAGTCTATATAGTAGGTCAGAGTGAGTTAGAGAAGCCCACCAGTCTAATATAGTAGAGTTAGATGGTTAGAAGCCCACCAGTCTATATTGCAGAGTTAGATGGTTAGAAGCCCACCAGTCTATATAGCAGAGTTAATGGTTAGAAGCCCACCAGTCTATACAGCAGAGTTAGATGGTTAGAAGCCCACCAGTCTATATAGCAGGTTAGATGGTTAGAAGCCCACCAGTCTATATAGTAGAGTTAGATGGTTAGAAG
The DNA here is from genome assembly GCF_016432855.1 of Salvelinus namaycush. Classification (NCBI taxonomy): domain Eukaryota; kingdom Metazoa; phylum Chordata; class Actinopteri; order Salmoniformes; family Salmonidae; genus Salvelinus; species Salvelinus namaycush. The sequence continues at coordinate 6,619,254 of NC_052311.1, read as the reverse complement.
CCACCAGTCTATATAGCAGAGATAGATGGTTAGAAGCCCACCATTCTATACAGCAGAGTTAGATGGTTAGAGCCCACCAGTCATATAGCAAAGTTAGATGGTTAGAAGCCCACCAGTCTATACAGCAGAGTTAGATGGTTAGAAGCCCACCAGTCTATACAGCAGAGTTAGATGGTTAGAAGCCCACCAGTCTATATAGCAGAGTTAGATGGTTAGAAGCCCACCAGTCTATACAGCAGAGTTAGAAGCCCACCAGTCTATATAGCAGAGTTAGATGGTTAGAAGCCCACCAGTCTATATAGCAGAGTTAATGGTTAGAAGCCCACCAGCTATATGGCAGAGTTAGGATGTTTAGAAGCCCACCAGTCTATATAGCAGAGATAGATGTTAGAAGCCCACTAGTCTATACATCAGAGTTAGATGTTAGAAGCCCACCAGTCTATTAGCAGAGTTAGATGGTTAGAAGCCCACCAGTCTATATAGCAGAGTTAGATGGTTAGAAGCCCACCAGTCTATCAGCAGAGTTAGATGGTTATAGAAGCCCACCTTCTATACAGCAGAGTTAGATGGTTAGAAGCCCACCAGTCTATATTGCAGAGTTAGATGGTTAGAAGCCCACCAGTCTATATATCAGAGTTATGGTTAGAAGCCCACCAGTCTATACAGCAGAGTTAGATGGTTAGAACCCACCAGTCTATATAACAGAGTTAGATGGTTAGAGCCACGCTACACAGTCTATATAGCAGAGTTAGATGGTTAGAAGCCACCAGTCTATACAGCAGAGTTAGATGGTTAAACCCACCAATCTATATAGCAGAGTTAGATGGTTAAAGCCGACCAGTCTATAGCAAGAGTTAAGTGGTTAGAAGCCCACCAGTCTATACAGCAGAGTTAGATGGTTAGAAGCCCACCAGTCTATATCAGCAGGTTAGATGGTTAGAAGACCCACCAGTCTATATTGCTGAGTTAGATGGTTAGAAGCCCACCAGTCTATATAGCAGAGTTAGAAGCCCACCAGTCTATACAGCAGAGTTAGATGGTTAGACCCACCAGTCTATATAGCAGAGTTAGAAGCCCACCAGTCTGTATAGCAAGTTAGATGGTTAGAGCCCCACCAGTCTATATAGCAGAGTTAGATGGTTAGAAGCCCACCAGTCATATAGCAGTTAGATGGTTAGAAGCCCACCAGTCTATATAGCAGAGTTAGATGTAGAAGCCCACCAGTCTATAAGCAGAGTTAGAAGCCCACTAGTCTATATAGCAGAGTTAGAAGACCCACCAGTCTATACAGCAGAGTTAGTAGAGCCCACCAGTCTATAGCAGTCAGTAGGTAAACCACCAGTCTATACAGCGGAGTTAGAAGCCCACCAGTCTATACAGCATAGTTAGATGGTTAGAAGCCCCCATCATATCAGCAAGTAGATGGTTAGAGCCCACCAGTCTATACATAGCAAGTTAGAACCCACCAGTCTATATGCAGAGTTAGAAGCCACAGTCTATTAGCAGAGTATTAGAAGCCACCAGTCTATATGCAGAGTTAGAAGCCCACCAGTCTATATAGCAGAGTTAGAAGCCCACCAGTCTATACAGCAGAGTCGTGCTGGTCTGACTCATCACCAGCCTTGCTGTCCACTGGCAAAGTGACAATTACATCTTTCTGATTGACAGTGACAAGCGGAAGTTGGAAGACACACACACTTCTGAGTGTTGTTGGGCTGGCTGTGTGTCTTACTGGCGGGAAGATAAACAGGCAAGACGATGTCCCTTCCCCATTCCTAGCTCCCCCATCCCCTCCCCTCATCCCTCCATAAGCATAGCTCCTCGCAGATGGAGTGAGATGAGACAGGGATGAGGCAGGGATGAGGCAGGGATGAGGCAGGGATGAGGCAGGGATGAGGTAGGGATGAGGCAGAGAGAGAGAGAGAGACCTCAGAACTTCTCAGAACTACACTACGCCGCTGGCCTAAACTTAAACCTTCACTGGTCATTTATCCCCAAAAACCCAGCCAGGTTTCCACCTCTAGGTGAGAACAGACTGATTACAATCACTGTCTAACAAAGACATCTTTCAGACCAGGGACCTGGATGAGATCAATGATGCAAGCTCTGACCCAAATGGCACCCTATTCCCTAGATAGTGCACTACTTCTGGTCAAACTAGTGCACTATGTAGGGAATATGGTGCCATTTGGGACACGCATTGAAATAATAATTGGACCATTATAGGTGAGGATGGAGGAAGGGAGGGATATGGAGGGAGTGAGGATGGAGGGAGGCAGAGGGAGAGATGGAGAGAGTGAGGGAGAGATGGAGGGAGGGAGGGAGATGGAAGAGAGTGAGGGAGATAGGGAGGGGAGTAAGATGGATGGATGGAGGGGGGTAGAGGTTACTGGGAGTGTAGGGAACGGCCAGGAGCAAGGATGTCAGCTGTTCTGCAGCTGCTAATTGGCGGTGATGAGATTCAGGGTCGATGGATTTCTGCTTTAACACACTTTACTTCACTTACAGAGATGCAGGGAGGAAGGGAGGGAGGAGGGAGGGAGGGAGGGAGGGAGGGAGGAGGAAGGAAGGAAGGAAGGAAGGAAGGAAGGAAGAAGGAAGGAAGGAAGAAGGAGAAGGAAGGAAGGAAGGAAGGAAGAAGGAAGGGAAGAAGGAAGGAAAGGAAGGAAGGAAGGAAGGAAGGGAGGGAGGGAGAGCCTCTCTATCTCCTCCTCTCCCCCGGTTCACAGAGTCCCCCCAGGTTCACAGAGTCCCCCAGTTCACAGAGTCCCCTCTGGCATATTAACACGACAACCATTGTACCACACACACAAACCTATATGTTTTCTCCACTGTGCTGCTGTGTCAAGGCTGTTATCAGTGTGTTCCTGTTTCTCTATGGGTCGTTATCAGTGTTCCTGTATCTCTGGAGGTCTGTTATCAGTGTGTTCCTGTATCGGTACCTGTTATCAGTGTGTTCCTGTATCTCCTGGAGGTCTGTTATCAGTGTGTTCCTGTATCTCCTATGGGTCTGTTATCAGTGTGTTCCTGTATCTCCTGGAGGTCTGTTATCAGTGTGTTCCTTTATCTCCTATAGGTCTGTTATCAGTGTGTTCCTGTATCTCCTATGGGTCTGTTATCAGTGTGTTCCTGTATCTCCTGGAGGTCTGTTATCAGTGTGTTCCTGTATCTCCTATGGGTCTGTTATCAGTGTTCCTGTATCTCCTGGAGGTCTGTTATCAGTGTGTTCCTGTATCTCCTATAGGTCTGTTATCGGTGTGTTCCTGTATCTCCTATGGGTCTGTTATCAGGTGTTCCTGTATCTCCTGGATGGTCTGTTATCAGTGTGTTCCTGTATCTCCTATGGGTCTGTTATCAGTGTTCCTGTATCTCCTATGGGTCTGTTATCAGTGTTCCTGTATCTCCTATGGGTCTGTTATCAGTGTTCCTGTATCTCCTATGGGTCTGTTATCAGTGTTCCTGTATCTCCTATGGGTCTGTTATCAGTGTGTTCCTGTATCTCCTGGAGGTCTGTTATCAGTGTTCCTGTATCTCCCGGAGGTCTGTTATCAGTGTGTTCCTGTATCTCCTGGAGGTCTGTTATCAGTGTGTTCCTGTATCTCCTATGGGTCTGTTATCAGTGTGTTCCTGTATCTCCTGGAGGTCTGTTATCAGTGTGTTCCTGTATCTCCTGGAGGTCTGTTATCAGTGTGTTCCTGTATCTCCTATGGGTCTGTTATCAGTGTTCCTGTATCTCCTATGGGTCTGTTACCAGTGTTCCTGTATCTCCTATGGGTCTGTTATCAGTGTTCCTGTATCTCCTATGGGTCTGTTACCAGTGTTCCTGTATCTCCTATGGGTCTGTTATCAGTGTGTTCCTGTATCTCCTGGAGGTCTGTTATCAGTGTTCCTGTATCTCCGGGGTCTGTTATCAGTGTGTTCCTGTATCTCCTGGAGGTCTGTTATCAGTGTGTTCCTGTATCTCCTATGGGTCTGTTATCAGTGTTCCTGTATCTCCTATGGGTCTGTTATCAGTGTTCCTGTATCTCCTATGGGTCTGTTATCAGTGTTCCTGTATCTCCTATGGGTCTGTTATCAGTGTGTTCCTGTATCTCCTGGAGGTCTGTTATCAGTGTTCCTGTATCTCCCGGAGGTCTGTTATCAGTGTGTTCCTGTATCTCTGGAGTCTGTTATCAGTGTTCCTGTATCTCCTATGGGTCTGTTACCAGTGTTCCTGTATCTCCTATGGGTCTGTTATCAGTGTGTTCCTGTATCTCCTGGAGGTCTGTTATCGGTGTTCCTGTATCTCCTATGGGTATGTTATCAGTGTTCCTGTATCTCCTATAGGTCTGTTATCAGTGTGTTCCTGTATCTCCTGGAGGTCTGTTATCAGTGTGTTCCTGTATCTCCTGGAGGTCTGTTATCGGTGTTCCTGTATCTCCTATGGGTCTGTTATCAGTGTTCCTGTATCTCCTATGGGTCTGTTATCAGTGTTCCTGTATCTCCTATAGGTCTGTTATCAGTGTGTTCCTGTATCTCCTATGGTCTGTTATCAGTGTTCCTGTATCTCCTGGGGTCTGTTATCAGTGTTCCTGTATCTCCTATGGGTCTGTTATCAGTGTTCCTGTATCTCCTGGAGGTCTGTTATCAGTGTGTTCCTGTATCTCCTATGGGTCTGTTATCAGTAGTCCTGTATCTCCTGGTGGTCTGTTATCAGTGTGTTCCTGTATCTCCTATGGGTCTGTATCAGTAGTCCTGTATCTCTGGTGTTGTTATCAGTGTGTTCCTGTATCTCCTATGGGTCTGTTATCAGTAGTCCTGTATCTCCTATGGGTCTGTTATCAGTGTTCCTGTATCTCCTATGGGTCTGTTATCAGTGTTCCTGTATCTCCTGGAGGTCTGTTATCAGTGTTCCTGTATCTCCTGGAGGTCTGTTATCAGTGTGTTCCTGTATCTCCTATGGTTCTGTTATCAGTGTTCCTGTATCTCCTATGGGTCTGTTACAGGTGTTCCTGTATCTCCTATAGTCTGTTATCAGTGTGTTCCTGTATCTCCTGGAGGTCTGTTATCAGTGTGTTCCTGTATCTCCTATAGGTCTGTTATCAGTGTGTTCCTGTATCTCCTGGAGGTCTGTTATCAGTGTTCCTGTATCTCCTGGAGGTCTGTTATCAGTGTTCCTGTATCTCCTATGGGTCTGTTATCAGTGTTCCTGTATCTCCTATGGGTCTGTTATCAGTGTGTTCCTGTATCTCCTGGAGGTCTGTTATCAGTGTTCCTGTATCTCCTATGGGTCTGTTATCAGTGTGTTCCTGTATCTCCTGGAGGTCTGTTATCAGTGTGTTCCTGTATCTCCTGGAGGTCTGTTATCGGTGTTCCTGTATCTCCTATGGGTCTGTTATCAGTGTGTTCCTGTATCTCCTGGAGGTCTGTTATCAGTGTGTTCCTGTATCTCCTGGGGGTCTGTATCGGTGTTCCGTATTCCTATGGTCTGTTATCATGTTCCTGTATCTCCTATGGGTCTGTTATCAGTGTTCCTGTATCTCCTGGAGGTCTGTTATCAGTGTTCCTGTATCTCCTATGGGTCTGTTATCAGTGTGTTCCTGTATCTCCTGGAGGTCTGTTATCAGTGTTCCTGTATCTCCTATGGGTCTGTTATCAGTGTGTTCCTGTATCTCCTGGAGGTCTGTTATCAGTGTGTTCCTGTATCTCCTATGGGTCTGTTATCAGTGTGTTCCTGTATCTCCTATGGGTCTGTTATCAGTGTGTTCCTGTATCTCCTGGAGGTCTGTTATCAGTGTGTTCCTGTATCTCCTATGGGTCTGTTATCAGTGTGTTCCTGTATCTCCTATGGGTCTGTTATCAGTGTGTTCCTGTATCTCCTATGGGTCTGTTATCAGTGTGTTCCTGTATCTCCTGGAGGTCTGTTATCAGTGTGTTCCTGTATCTCCTATGGGTCTGTTATCAGTGTTCCTGTATCTCCTGGAGGTCTGTTATCAGTGTGTTCCTGTATCTCCTATGGGTCTGTTATCAGTGTTCCTGTATCTCCTATGGGTCTGTTATCAGTGTTCCTGTATCTCCTATGGGTCTGTTATCAGTGTTCCTGTATCTCCTGGAGGTCTGTTATCAGTGTGTTCCTGTATCTCCTATGGGTCTGTTATCAGTAGTCCTGACTCCTGTGGTCTGTTATCGTGTGTTGTTTATGTTCCTGTACTCTCTATGGGTCTGTTATCAGTGTTCCTGTATCTCCTGGAGGTCTGTTATCAGTGTGTTCCTGTATCTCCTATGGGTCTGTTATCAGTGTTCCTGTATCTCCTGGAGGTCTGTTATCAGTGTTCCTGTATCTCCTATGGGTCTGTTATCAGTGTTCCTGTATCTCCTATGGGTCTGTTATCAGTGTTCCTGTATCTCCTGGAGGTCTGTTATCAGTGTGTTCCTGTATCTCCTATGGGTCTGTTATCAGTGTGTTCCTGTATCTCCTATGGGTCTGTTATCAGTGTTCCTGTATCTCCTATGGGTCTGTTATCAGTGTGTTCCTGTATCTCCTATGGGTCTGTTATCAGTGTTCCTGTATCTCCTATGGGTCTGTTCACCATGTTCCTGTATCTCCTATGGGTCTGTTATCAGTGTGTTCCTGTATCTCCTATGGGTCTGTTATCAGTGTTCCTGTATCTCCTGGAGGTCTGTTATCAGTGTTCCTGTATCTCCTGGAGGTCTGTTATCAGTGTGTTCCTGTATCTCCTATGGGTCTGTTATCAGTGTTCCTGTATCTCCTGGAGGTCTGTTATCAGTGTTCCTGTATCTCCGGGGGTTCCATGAAGGGGTTAATTATATCAGTACGTGAGTGCTATCCCACATCATCCTTCCTCCTGACGCCTCCTCCTGCCTCCTCACACCTCCTCTCACTTCCTCAAATCTCCTCCTACAGCCTCACCCCTCCTCTCACTGCCTCTCACATCCTCCTGCCTCCTCACACCTCCTCTCAATTCCTCAATTCTCCTGCCTCCTCACAAGTCCTCCTGCCTCCTCTCACTTCCTCAAACCTCCTCCTACAGCCTCACCCCTCCTCTCACTGCCTCTCACATCCTCCTGCCTCGTCACACCTCCTCTCACTTCTTCAATTCTCCCCCTGCCTTCTCACAAGTCCTCCTGCCTCCTCTCACCTCCTCTCACTTCCTCAAACCTCCTCCTACATCCTCACACCTCCTCTCACTGCCTCTCACATCCTCTCACTTCCTCAAACCTCCTCCTACATCCTCACACATCCTCACACCTCCTCTCACTTCCTCCTCACAACTCCTCCTGCCTCCGCACACCTCCTCTCACTTCCTCCTACATCCTCACACCTCCTCTCACTGCACTCACCTCCTCCTGCCTCCTCTCACCCTCACCGTCAGCAGCACAGCGATAAAATGCCAACATGGCAGGATTTGTGTAAGAAAAGCTAGCAAGACTTCGCTCTCACACGGTCACACACAATATCTGCACATTTGCACAGGTTCTCTTCATGCTGTTAGAGGGTGAAAGCCACGGGAAAAAAACAGTGAAGAAGTTGAGCCTCATGCTTCAAAGCTTTTAGTTGTTGCAGAAATTGACCCACTATGTTATTTACTTTCTGCATCTACGTCATATTGCTGAGTCCACCTTTAAGGCTAACTTGGTAAAAAATGCATTAAAAAAATAAAAAATAAAAATCTGAGAGTGTATGTTAGTTGTGATGATAAATTGCATTTTAATATTTAAAAAAAAAATCTATTTAGCATATCATCACATAATCTCGCAGGGCCATCCTTTCAAACCTCAGCTTCCCCTTACACAATGTTCAAAATGCTTGAAACTCCCCCAAGCTCACCTACAAGATGATACATGGCAGCCATTTTGAGTCAAGACAGACGTCATTTACATCCCCCTGCGCCTCTCTCACCCCAGGTGTTCTCTCATTGAGAGTATCTCCAAAATGCCACCCTATTCCCTATTAGTGCACTGCTTTTGACCAAAGGCCTATGGACCCTGGTCAAAAGTAGTGCACTATAGAGGGAATAGGGTGCTATTTGGGATACACAATAGGTGTATGTCGAGAATCACCATCCATCTCCTGTAGAGCAGCGTAGTCCCAATCTATCCCGGATCTATCCATCCCGGATCTATCCATCCAGGCTTCAATGTGGCTCCCACGGCTCAGGATCAGCCCAATCATAGACTCTATTACCAGGGAGCGATTGATTACCTCCTCCCCTCTCCCCTTGTACCTGTGTCCCTCTCTTCCTCTCCCTCTATCTCCCCCTCTACTTCCCTCCCTCTCCTCCCCTCTTTCCCCAGTCCCCCCTGAACCGTTTCTCCCCCCTTCTCCTTCCCTCTCTCCCCAGTCCCCCATGAACCTGTCGCTCTCTCTCTACCCCCTTCTCCTTCCCTCTCTCCCCCTGTCCTCCTTTTGCCATTGTTCATGAATCAATTATGGTCACAAATCATCCCATTCAGAGCCATAATGAACGATATACCATTTGTATTACCAGAGCAGAGTACACGTGGGGTGGGAGTAATCTTTCTCTGAGAAAATACCTCCTATTTGACAGGCTCCCTCCCGTTGGTTTGCACAGATTGATAGAGTTATAGTGGAAAATGTAATTGTCTTTGTCATTACAGACCTTCTTCCTGCTGGCAGCTGTTCGGTAACGCCGATCTCTATCTCCCTGCAGTACTGGAGGGGAAATGATATTGAAAGGAGCTGGTGTCTGACATAATAACCTATTGGACCAGGGCCCATAGTGCACCATATAGGGAATAGGGTGGCATTTTGGACCCAGCAGTGAGTGTTATGGGGTTTTGTTACCTGAAAATAACACGACCTAATCAGTAGGCCTTCACGTGTAAAGTAGACCCAGGCTCACTGTTAGATAACCCCAATATCAATAGCGAAGTGAATCCATTTCCTTGTCAAGTTAGTGTATTTAAAGTCTTTACAAGTTGTAGTTTCTTACTTTAAAGCCTTGATAATGATGTGGAAGTCTTGAAAATTATGTGATTCTGTGCTTCTAGGATAATGATATGAATGTCTTGGTAGTGACGTGGACGTCTTGATAGTGATAAGGAATTCTTGATAATGATGTGGAAGTCTTGATAATGATGTGGAAGTCTTGATAATGATGTTGAAGTCTTGATAATGGTGTGGAAGTCTTGATAATGATGTGGAAGTCTTGATAATGATGTGGAAGTCTTGATAGTGATGTGGAAGTCTTGATAATGATGTGGAAGTCTTGATAATGATGTGGAAGTCTTGATAATGGTGTGGAAGTCTTGATAATGATGTGGAAGTCTTGATAATGATGTGGAAGTCTTGATAATGGTGTGGAAGTCTTGATAATGGTGTGGAAGTCTTGATAATGATGTGGAAGTCTTGATAATGATGTGGAAGTCTTGATAATGATGTGGAAGTCTTGATAATGATGTGGAAGTCTTGATAATGATGTGGAAGTCTTGATAATGGTGTGGAAGTCTTGATAATGATGTGGATGTCTTGATAATGATGTGGAAGTCTTGATAATGGTGTGGAAGTCTTGATAATGATGTGGAAGTCTTGATAATGGTGTGGAAGTCTTGATAATGATGTGGAAGTCTTGATAATGGTGTGGAAGTCTTGATAATGGTGTGGAAGTCTTAATAATGATGTGGAAGTCTTGATAGTGATGTGGAAGTCTTGATAGTGATGTGGAAGTCTTGATAATGATGTGGAAGTCTTGATAATGATGTGGAAGTCTTGATAATGGTGTGGAAGTCTTGATAATGATGTGGAAGTCTTGATAATGATGTGGAAGTCTTGATAATGGTGTGGAAGTCTTGATAATGGTGTGGAAGTCTTGATAATGATGTGGAAGTCTTGATAATGATGTGGAAGTCTTGATAATGATGTGGAAGTCTTGATAATGATGTGGAAGTCTTGATAATGGTGTGGAAGTCTTGATAATGATGTGGAAGTCTTGATAATGATGTGGAAGTCTTGATAATGATGTGGAAGTCTTGATAGTGATGTGGAAGTCTTGATAATGATGTGGAAGTCTTGATAATGATGTGGAAGTCTTGATAATGATGTGGAAGTCTTGATAATGATGTGGAAGTCTTGATAATGATGTGGAAGTCTTGATAATGATGTGGAAGTCTTGATAATGGTGTGGAAGTCTTGATAATGATGTGGAAGTCTTCCAGTGTATCATTACGAGACTTGCAGGGTAATATTTTGTTCTGCTTTTGGAAAACATTCTAGCCTTCGCCTGAGATAATTAGACAAACTCTGTCTGCTTAATCTAAGACCTAAAGTCCCCATTAAAATTAACAACCTACATCTCTACTTTTGACAAATATGCTCATACACTACATGGGCAAAAGCATGAGGACACCCCTTCAAATGAGTGGATTCGGCTATTTCAGCCACACCCGTTGCTGACAGCTGTATAAAATCAAGCACACAGCCATGCCATCTCCATAGAGACACATTGGCAGTAGAATGGACTGTATTGAAGAGCTCAGGGACTTTCAATGTGACACCGTCATAGGATGCCACCTTTCTAACAAGTCAACTGTAAGTGCTGTTATTATGAAGTGGACACGTCTAGTAGCAATAACTGCTCAGTCGTGAAGTGGTAGGCCACACAAGCTCACAGAACGGGACTGCTGAGTCCTGAAGCACGTAGCGTGTAAAAATTGTCTGTCCTCGGTTGCAACACTCACTACTGAGTTCCAAACTGCCTTTGGAAGAAACGTCAGCACATGAACAGTTTGTCGGAAGCTTCATGAAATGGGTTTCCATAGCCGAGCAGCCACGCACAAACCTAAGATCACCATGCGCAATGCCAAGCTTCGGCTGGAGTGGTGTAAAGCTCGCCGCCATTGGACTCTGGAGCAGTGGAAACGAGTTCTCTGGAGTGATGAATCACGCTTCACCATCTCGCAGTCAGACGGACGAATCTGGGTTTGGCAGATGCCAGGAGAACACTACCTGCACGAATGCATAGTGCAAACTGTAAAGTTTGGTGGAGGAGGAATAAGGGTCTGGGGCTGTTTTTCATGGTTCGGGCTAGGCCCCTTAGTTCCAGTGAAGGGAAATCTTAATGCTACAGCATACAATGACATTCTAGACAATTCTGTGCTTCCAAATTTGTGGCAACAGTTTGAGAAGGCCCTTTCCTGTTCTGCCATGACAATGCCCCGGTGCACAAAGCGAGGTCCATACATACACTACCGTTCAAAAAATTGGGGTCACTCAATTCAAGCCAATCCAACATGTGGGAGGTGCTTCAGGAAGCATGGGGTGAATTATCTTCAGATTACCTCAACAAATTGACAACTAGAATGCAAAGGTCTGCAAGGCTGTAAATGGAGGATTATTTGACGAAAGCAAAGTTTGAAGGACACAATTATTATTTCAATTAGAAATAATTATTTATAACCTTGTCAACGTCAAGACTATAGTTCCTATTCAGTTTGCAACTAATTTCATGTATGTTTTCATGGAAAACAAGGACATTTCTAATTGACCCCAAACTTTTTTGGTTAGTGTAAAGGTAGTGTAAATGAATGTGCGTGTGACCTCCTCCATACTGAATGTCTTAGTGTGTGACCTCATCCATACTGAATGTCTCAGTGTGTGACCTCATCCATACTGAATGTCTCAGTGTGAGACCTCATCCATACTGAATGTCTCAGTGTGAGACCTCATCCATACTGAATGTCTCAGTGTGAGACCTCATCCATACCGAATGTCTTAGTGTGTGACCTCATCCATACCGAATGTCTCAGTGTGTGACCTCATCCATACCGAATGTCTTAGTGTGAGAACTCATCCATACTGAATGTCTCAGTGTGAGAACTCATCCATACCGAATGTCTCAGTGTGAGAACTCATCCATACCGAATGTCTCAGTGTGAGAACTCATCCATACCGAATGTCTCAGTGTGTGACCTCATTCATACCGAATGTCTCAGTGTGTGACCTCATCCATACTGAATGTCTCAGTGTGTGACCTCATCCATACTGAATGTCTCAGTGTGTGACCTCATCCATACTGAATGTCTCAGTGTGTGACCTCATCCATACCGAATGTCTCAGTGTGTGACCTCATCCATACCGAATGTCTCAGTGTGAGAACTCATCCATACTGAATGTCTCAGTGTGTGACCTCATCCATACCGAATGTCTCAGTGTGTGACCTCATCCATACCGAATGTCTCAGTGTGAGAACTCATCCATACCGAATGTCTCAGTGTGAGAACTCATCCATACCGAATGTCTCAGTGTGTGACCTCATCCATACCGAATGTCTCAGTGTGAGAACTCATCCATACCGAATGTCTCAGTGTGTGACCTCATCCATACCGAATGTCTCAGTGTGAGAACTCATCCATACCGAATGTCTCAGTGTGAGACCTCATCCACACCGAATGTCTTAGTGTGTGACCTCATCCATACCGAATGTCTCAGTGTGAGACCTCATCCATACCAAATGTCTCAGTGTGAGACCTCATCCATACCAAATGTCTCAGTGTGTGACCTCATCCATACCGAATGTCTCAGTGTGAGACCTCATCCATACCAAATGTCTCAGTGTGAGACCTCATCCATACCAAATGTCTCAGTGTATGCCGCTGCCTGCCGCTGTGTTCACCCTTTTGTAATGCTCTGAACAAAAGAAACTGAGCATGCGTCCCAAATTGCAGCCTAATGGCACTAGAGCCCTATCAGCCATGGTCAAAAGTAGTGCACTACCCTATCAGCCATGGTCAAAAGTAGTGCACTATAAAGGGAACGGGGTGCCATTTGGGACAACATAATGATAATCATTGACAGAACAACAATGCCTTTTCGTAACAAGGGCTTAGGGTTAACAAGGGACTGAATCTTACGACTGACTGTCAGACTCACCACAGATGAGTCATTATCAATCACTCAGGCCAGGAAGTAAAGTAAATAGGTAAAACAGCTGTGCTGGTGCCTGCTGGAAAATGAAGTCAATCCATCCATATGCTAATGTAGGCTCTGGTGTCTGTTGGGAGTTGTAGTCCAACACAGATGCTAAGAGGACTCACTGGAGTCTGTAAAATAACTATAGGAACCAGCAGCACAGGACTGCACAATCCACTGTCTTTGTCTCTTACTTTATTTTCCTTCTCGAATTAAAACAACTACTCTGGAGCCAGGGAGAGGGAGAAGAACATGGGTTAGAGGGAGAGGTTAAGAGAGACGGAGAGAAGGAGAGGAAAGTAAACAGAGAGAGAGAGCGAGATGAGAGAGAAGAGAGAAAACAGGAGGAAGAGGAGAGCGGACTCAGGGGAAAGATAAACAGAGAGAGAGAAGTTTGAGGCAAAGAGAAAGAGACAGAGAGAGAGAGCAAGAGAGAGAGAGAGCCTATAGACAGAGAGAGAGAGAGCCTATAGACAGAGAGAGAGTAAGAGAGAGAGAAGGAGCCTATAGACAGAGAGAGAGGGCTGTTGTGAATGTGGGACACACCTTCCGAATATAGTCTCACTAACAAACAGCATGAATCAGAACACTCTGGGAACTCCAATCAGTGTGCTGTGTTCTGTCAGAACGCTCTGGGAGCTCCAATCAGTGTGCTGTGTTCTGTCAGAACATTCTGGGAGCGCCAATCAGTGTGCTGTGTTCTGTCAGAACGCTCTGGGAGCTCCAATCAGTGTGCTGTGTTCTGTCAGAACATTCTGGGAGCGCCAATCAGTGTGCTGTGTTCTGTCAGAACACTCTGGGAGCTCCAATCAGTGAGCTGTGTTCTGTCAGAACACTCTGGGAGCTCCAATCAGTGTCTGTGTTCTGTCAGAACACTCTGGGAGCTCCAATCAGTGTCTGTGTTCTGTCAGAACACTCTGGGAGCTCCAATCAGTGTGCTGTGTTCTGTCAGAGCACTCTGGGAGCTCCAATCAGTGTCTGTGTTCTGTCAGAACACTCTGGGAGCTCCAATCAGTGTGCTGTGTTCTGTCAGAACACTCTGGGAGCTCCAATCAGTGTCTGTGTTCTGTCAGAACACTCTGGGAGCTCCAATCAGTGTGCTGTGTTCTGTCAGAACACTCTGGGAGCTCCAATCAGTGTCTGTGTTCTGTCAGAACACTCTGGGAGCTCCAATCAGTGTCTGTGTTCTGTCAGAACACTCTGGGAGCTCCAATCAGTGTGCTGTGTTCTGTCAGAACACTCTGGGAGCTCCAATCAGTGTCTGTGTTCTGTCTGTTTACACATCCAGTTTATTTTGTTATATTAACTTCAGTAGTAACTGTTCCTTTCCATCTATAAATCCTGTTCACCAGAGTCCTTATAAGAATCAAAGACTGAAACATCTCACTCCCTCGCTAGTGTTCTTCCTCTCAGTGTTCCCCTCTCCCTCTCGATCGCTGTCTCTCTTTCTCTGTCTCTCTCTGTCTCTCTCTCTTGACCTCTCCCTCTCGATCGCTGTCTCTCTTTCTCTGTCTCTCTCTCTCTCTCTCTCTTGACCTCTGCCTCTCTCTTGACCTCTCCCTCTCTCTTGACCACTACCTCTCTCCCTGTCTCTTTGTTTTCTCTCACTCTCTCCATCACCCTCTCTTTCTCTCTCTGCCTGTCTCTCTGTCTCCTCTCCTTTTGACCTAGTCTTCATCATTCTGCCTCATCCATCCCCTTCTCAGTCTCCTTTTCTTCTGGCGCACCCTCCCTCTCTCCCTTCTCTCCCGCTGTACTCTCCCTCACTCCCTTCTCTCTCCCTCTCTCTCTCTCTTTCTCTCTCTCCCACTCCCTCTGCCGGTCTCCTTTCCTTCTTCCCGGTCTCCTTCTGACCCGGTCTACCTCTCTCTCTTCCTCCCTCTCCCTCTGTCCAGGAGAAGCGTCTGTCAATGAGGATTGGGGACATCAGTGATCACCCACACCGTATGCCCAATCTCCACCCACCTATTATATTAGAATTATATTAACGACTCCATAGGCAAATCATTAGCCAACCATGTGTTATCCTTTGCCGCGGTTACTCCACCTCCTTAAAGCCCTCCACCACCCCAACCCCCAAGCTTGACCTGCCAACTGAATCTCATTCAGGAATCCGAGGGGAACCATTTGGAATTGCGAACAAGGTGTATTTTAATTGGCCATATGGTGCAACATCTCCCTCCTCTCTTCGCACAGAGAAAGCGAGGGATGATGAGAGAGAAAGCGAGGGATGAGGAGAGAGAAAGCGAGGGATGAGCCAAATTAGTTACTAATGAAGGCAGGTAGTCAGTCGTTAGTGGCCAAACTGTCTTTCCTCCTTCAGCTAAACGGCACAACTGTCTGGCTAAGACCAAGTAGGGAATGGATGTGAAACGAAGTGATGCCTGGTGCTTCAAATCAGTGTTCTAAGTCTTCTTCCCTAATGCAGACGGCTGAAGGGTTGATTTCTGATTGGTTACATCCCAGTATAACATAGTGCACTTACACTGAGTGTACAAAACATTAAGAACACCTGCTCTTTTCATGACACAGACTTACCAGGTGAATCCAGGTGAACGCTATGATCCCTTATTGATGTCAGTTGTTAAATCCACTTCAATCAGTGTAGATGAAGGGGAGGAGACAGGTTAAAGAAGGATTTTTAAGCCTTGAGACAATTGAGACAATGATTGGGTATGTGTGCCATTCAAGATGGCAAAACATATAAGAGCCTTTGACCGGGGGGTATGGTAGTCGGTGTTTGTGTCAAGAACTGCAACGCTGCTGGGTTTTTCACACTCAAAAGTTTCCCGTGTGTATCCAGAATGTTCTCCCACCCAAAGGACATCCAGCCAACAGCTGGCCAGTGGTCGGAAATGGTTCATTGATGAAAGAGGACTTAGGATGGTGGCACGAATTGTGCAGAGCAGCAGACTGTCTACAATTAGTCAACTGACAGTCCAGTACAACATTGGTGCACAAAGACCCATAATAGAACGCACAACTCGTCGTACACTGACACGAATGGGGTTTGGCAGCCGACGACAGAGATCCACTTCTTTCAGAAAAATTCAATAAAATGCAGTTACAGTGGGCTAAGGACCGAACATTTTAGAATTTGAGAAACATTTCCTGTTCTGATGAATCCCCGGTTCCTGCTGTTTCACGCTGACGGGAGGACTAAGGGTATGGAGAAAAACACAGGAGTACATGCATCTGCCATGTCGCGTGTCAACATTACAGGATGGTGGTGTGATGGTGTGGGGTGTGTTTTCATGGCACATATTGGGCACCTTGATAAAAAATGGAGCAACGATTGAATGCCACATATCTGAACATCATAGCCAATCAGATGCATCCCTTCATGGCAACAGTGTATCCATCTGCAAATAGATTATTTCAGCAGGATAATGCTCCATGCCACAAGGCTAGGATTGTCCAGGAATGGTTCCACGAAAACATACTGCAGTGGCCCAGTCACCAGATCTCAATACAATTGAGTGTTTGTGGGATGAGATGGAACCAGCTATTCGTAGTATAGATCCTCTACCAGCCAACTTGACACAACTGTGGGAAGCATTGGAGTCAACATTGGCCAGCATCTCTGTGGAACGCTTTGAATACCTTGTAGAGTCCATGCCTGACAAATTGAGATGCAATTTGGGGTGCAAAAACACAGCACACATTTGCAAATTGGGGTGCAACTCAATATTAAGAAGGTGTTCCTAATGTTTTATACACTCAGTGTATATAATCACAACCTTTAAAACCTATTTTAAACAAGGTGCAGGAATGATAGCAAAGGGAACCATATAGGCCTAATCCAACCTATGTATTCTAGTGAGCCTGTCAGACATCCATAGTATAACCTACTTGACTATTCTCTTTACTAAATCCACTTAAACAATCTATTGTGACATGGAGTCAACCAGGTGGCCTAACCTAAATAATCCACTTAAACAATCTATTGTGACATGGAGTCAACCAGGTGGCCTAACCTAAACGACACTATTAAATAAGGTTTTGAGTGTTTTATGTGGGAAATAAGCTATCACTTACGGTAGAAGACGTACTGCGTGAAATTGGACCATACTTTCTCAGGTGCGTAATGGCTGATGGAAGAGGCGGTGAGCAACGAGTTACAGGCAACGATGTGGAACCCGCTCTCCGACAGCATGTCAAAGGCCCGCTCCAGGTGACAGAACCGGAGGAAGAACCGGGAGGTGTACCTGTCCGCAGCCCTGTCTGCGTCTAGGCTCTCATTCAGGGTGTTTCCAAACACCTCTTTGGCGAGGCCGATCCTTCCACTGATGAAGATTCTGGGTACTACTTTTTTGGATTTGGGGTCAATCTGACTGTCTTTGCCCCCCGGTGCCGCGCACGTGCCTTTGAAACCGACGGTTATGTATCCATATCTCCCGTCCAGAGAGTATGAGGAATATATCCTCTGGTCGCTGGTTAGCGACGCGTCGTCGAAATCACTGTGAAACGGGTCGTCCTGAAATGTTTTAGATTCCTCGGAAACCAACAGTTTGACCAGTTTGGGCAGTTCAAAGTATTCTGCTTCCCGTTTCAACCTTCCTTTCTCCGGGAAGTGATCGGGTAGGACGACCTGCTTATCTCTCAAATAATCCAATACATATCTGAACAGAAAACCATCTCTGTCGATAAAATAACGTCCCCTGAGGTCCCGCGCCAAGTCGTTCGACGAGGACCCCTTCTTGGTGGAGAATAACCGTCCCAGTAAGGAATTGGGGATGCTTGTTAAAGTATGTAGACGAGTATAGTATACCTGTCCTCCTACGTTTAGTTCAATAACATCAGACGGCGGGTTTTGCACCGACCCTGTTTCTTTAGCTGGCTGGGTTTTACAATTCTCACTCAGTGCCATTTTTAGTTCATGCATAAAACCAAATCCCGGTCAAGGTGCGGCGCGCAGATGTTCCCAAAAAGTTTTCAATCTATATGGGATGGAATGTGCATGTCTTCTGTTGAATTAAATCGGTCACCACATGCAGTGCACGCATATTTTTACACACATCCATTGCTGTGAGTCCATTAATATAATCATACAGTGAAATCATCGTGAAATCACCATTATTCCATAATCAATTGAACATATAATTGATCACCTCTGCACTTCAGTCCGTTCTGGATAAAAATGTCAAACTTCTTTGATTCTGCAAGGCAAGCTCCTGTCCTTGTTTTTTAACAGTCCAGTGTAACTTTATCTGCCCGAATCAATGGCACGTTCGCTGTCCACAGAGACTGTGCTGAAATTGCCGTGCGCGTGCTATTCTTTTCTGAAAGTGAAGATGGAATCCGGACGTCGGTGCAGCGCGCTCCCATCTCTACGTCTCCAAACTGCTGTGCAGAGAAGAGAGCAGAAATAACGGTCAGGCTGGCACTGGAGTGAAAACGGTTACGATTATGTTTTTCCAGCGGTGCGTGGAAAAAACATAATGGGGAGTCACGTCTTACATCATCATCTTAAAGGAAAATTACGTTTGAAAACGTGCGACGTAGCGTAGCCTACATTCTGAATGACATTCCATAGAAAATATATATTAACATTCTGCAAAGTAGCCTAATAGGCTATAATAACATTTGAGTTTTAATATAATTTGGGGATTTCCATATGCTGAAACATATCAGGTGACTAATTAAAAACCGTGTATGATATAATTAGCAAAAACTAAATAACCCCACTATCCGTTTTGTTGCTTCCCATGATTTATCTATGCTGATGAATAATGTCTTCATTGTCTATCACCAGCAATTTCAAGCTGGGAGGTTGTGCTGCGCTATGGTACATTGATTGGACTGTGTGAGTGGGCGTCACTTCAACACCGTGGAAAGGTACCGTTCGGCTGCAAGTGGCCATAGAGCCCCTCAGTGGAGATGTCATAATACCCATAAAACCTAGAGGTCAAACAGAGAAATGGTTCCAATCGTTTTCCCCCATAAATTGAAATTTAAAAAATACTTTAAAATAAGGGCTGTGTTTCATGTATTCTTACCCTGGCGTTACGTTTTGATAACCATGTAAATGTACATGTAACCATGTACTCTCTTTAGTAGGCCTGTACTCTCTTTTGTAGGCCTATATTCTTTAGTAGGCCTATACTCTTTAGTAGGCCTATACTCTTTAGTAGGCCTATACTCTTTAGTAGGCCTATACTCTTTAGTAGGCCTATACTCTTTAGTAGGCCTATACTCTTTAGTAGGCCTATACTCTTTAGTAGGCCTGTACTCTTTAGTAGGCCTGTACTCTTTAGTAGGCCTGTACTCTTTAGTAGGCCTGTACTCTTTAGTAGGCCTATACTCTTTAGTAGGCCTATACTCTTTAGTAGGCCTATACTCTTTAGTAGGCCTGTACTCTTTAGTAGGCCTATACTCTTTAGTAGGCCTATACTCTTTAGTAGGCCTGTACTCTTTAGTAGGCCTGTACTCTTTAGTAGGCCTATACTCTTTAGTAGGCCTATACTCTTTAGTAGGCCTATACTCTTTAGTAGGCCTATACTCTTTAGTAGGCCTGTACTCTTTAGTAGGCCTGTACTCTTTAGTAGGCCTATACTCTTTAGTAGGCCTATACTCTTTAGTAGGCCTGTACTCTTTAGTAGGCCTATACTCTTTAGTAGGCCTATACTCTTTAGTAGGCCTATACTCTTTAGTAGGCCTATACTCTTTAGTAGGCCTGTACTCTTTAGTAGGCCTATACTCTTTAGTAGGCCTATACTCTTTAGTAGGCCTATACTCTTTAGTAGGCCTGTACTCTCTTTAGTAGACCTATACTCTTTAGTAGGCCTGTACTCTCTTTAGTAGGCCTATACTCTTTAGTAGGCCTATTCTCTTTAGTAGACCTATTCTCTTTAGTAGGCCTATTCTCTTTAGTAGGCCTATACTCTTTAGTGGGCCTATTCTCTTTAGTAGGCCTATTCTCTTTAGTAGGCCTATTCTCTTTAGTAGGCCTGTAGAAAAAAGCAGTGAAAGCTGTTAAATCTTTTGAAGTAATATAAACTCTTCATCCCTGGTCTCTCTGATAGGACATTGGTGGTTTGAGTCAGTGTGGAGTGATTTTTCTCCCTGACTGGTGGATCATTTCACCAAGTCAAATTACTGTACATTCAAATGTATTTGGTGAATAAAGGTGATTCTGTTTCTGGAATGTGAGAAGCCAACACTGGTTACCCTGCATGATAATTCACTGTATTGTGCTGGAGAGGGGTTGCTAAGCAGCCACATGGGGGGAGGGGTGGGGGCAGCTTCAGTGAGTGGGATTCAAACAGAAGGGATTGAAAACTGTGTGTCACTGCTGTTGCTGATTCTTTCAGCAAGCTTTTTTTTTTTACTTTTAATGTGAGATTTTAATTTCCCCTCTAGAAAACGGCTGTGTGTTGTTGTGGCTTCGGCTTGGGCAACATGTGGGTAAGTGTAGGCTATTTTGTTGTGTTGTGGATATTCAACCCATTTCATAATGTATTTTACCTTTTTTGGAAACAAACATATCCAAATGGATGAAACATTTCAGAGTGAGTTGGACTGCTGACTAACGACAACAACAGATGCCGTTAATCCTCCGTAGAGAGTCCTTGGTTCCTGTTTTTAAACCAAGCTGTTCCTGTACAAACAAACACACTGCTATACTTTAATGTTTATAATAATCTCTCCCCCTTTCCCTCCCTCCCTCCCTCCCTCCCTCCCTCCCTCCCTCAGTTCCTCCCTCCCTCCCTCCCTCAGTTCCTCCCTCCCTCCCTCACTCCCTCAGTTCCTCCCTCCCTCCCTCACTCCCTCCCTCACTCACTCCCTCCCTCCCTCCCTCCCTCCCTCCCTCAGTTCCTCCCTCCCTCCCTCCCTCCCTCCCTTCCTCCCTCCCTCCCTCCCTCAGTTCCTCCCTCCCTCCCTCCCTCCCTCAGTTCCTGTTGGGTGCGACACTACCAGTTTCTGATTTTTAGGAGGGGTTGAACTTCCTCCTAGTTCAGCATGAATAATCTAAGACAATATGAGTCTCCAGCTGAGAGTGATGTAAGACATTCTAGAAGCTCCATCAACCTTGTCATATGGAATATTTGAGAGCTCTCGTTGTTGAAATCTGTGGTTAAATCGAACTGACTGGAAAAGCCAACAATGACCTCCACACAAAGAAGTGGTAAGAAATGTGGTAAAAACAATGTACAAAACATTTCATCCTTAAACTAACAAATATGTCAAACATATTTGAATAAGTACATAAATGTAAACATATTGCTTTGGTGGATTCACTTCAATTCCAGACCCTGTATCTCTAAGACAAATTACATCTAAGGTTATTGACAGTATCTCTACTATCTCATCTAATCTCTTATCTCCTCTTAGCTCCTCTCTAAATTGAAAGCTGAGTCTTGGTGGTGTGTTGGAAAGGCAGTGTAGCAGCCTGGCAGCTGAGTCTTGGTGGTGAGTTGGTAAGGCAGTGTAGCAGCCTGCCAGCTGAGTCTTGGTGGTGAGTTGGTAAGGCAGTGTAGCAGCCTGGCAGCTGAGTCTTGGTGGTGAGTTGGTAAGGCAGTGTAGCAGCCTGCCAGCTGAGTCTTGGTGGTGTGTTGGTAAGGCAGTGTAGCAGCTGAGTCTTGGTGGTGAGTTGGTAAGGCAGTGTAGCAGCTGAGTCTTGGTGGTGAGTTGGTAAGGCAGTGTAGCAGCCTGCCACCTGAGTCTTGGTGGTGAGTTGGAAAGGAGGTGTAGCAGCCTGCCAGCTGAGTCTTGGTGGTGTGTTGGTAAGGCAGTGTAGCAGCCTGCCAGCTGAGTCTTGGTGGTGTGTTGGTAAGGCAGTGTAGCAGCCTGCCAGCTGAGTCTTGGTGGTGTGTTGGTAGGCAGTGTAGCAGCCTGCCAGCTGAGTCTTGGTGGTGAGTTGGTAAGGCAGTGTAGCAGCCTGCCAGCTGAGTCTTGGTGGTGAGTTGGTAAGGCAGTGTAGCAGCCTGCCAGCTGAGTCTTGGTGGTGAGTTGGTAAGGCAGTGTAGCAGCTGAGTCTTGGTGGTGTGTTGGAAAGGCAGTGTAGCAGCCTGCCAGCTGAGTCTTGGTGGTGAGTTGGAAAGGAGGTGTAGCAGCCTGCCAGCTGAGTCTTGGTGGTGAGTTGGAAAGGAGGTGTAGCAGCCTGCCAGCTGAGTCTTGGTGGTGAGTTGGAAAGGAGGTGTAGCAGCCTGCCAGCTGAGTCTTGGTGGTGAGTTGGTAAGGCAGTGTAGCAGCCTGCCAGCTGAGTCTTGGTGGTGTGTTGGTAGGCAGTGTAGCAGCCTGACAGCTGAGTCTTGGTGGTGTGTTGGTAGGCAGTGTAGCAGCCTGGCAGCTGAGTCTTGGTGGTGTGTTGGTAGGCAGTGTAGCAGCCTGCCAGCTGAGTCTTGGTGGTGAGTTGGTAAGGCAGTGTAGCAGCTGAGTCTTGGTGGTGTGTTGGTAGGCAGTGTAGCAGCCTGGCAGCTGAGTCTTGGTGGTAAGTTGGTAAGGCAGTGTAGCAGCCTGCCAGCTGAGTCTGGTGGTGAGTTGGTAAGGCAGTGTAGCAGCCTGGCAGCTGAGTCTTGGTGGTGAGTTGGTAAGGCAGTGTAGCAGCCTGGCAGCTGAGTCTTGGTGGTGTGTTGGTAGGCAGTGTAGCAGCCTGGCAGTCTTTCTTATATTATCTTGGCAATAATATCAAATCAAATGTATTTATATAGCCCTTCTTACATCAGCTGATATCTCAAAGTGCTGTACAGAAACCCAGCCTAAAACCCCAAACAGCAAACAATGCAGGTGTAGAAGCCGGTGGCTAGGAAAAACTCCCTAGAAAGGCCAAAACCTAGGAAGAAACCAAGAGAGGAACCAGGCTATGAGGGGTGGCCAGTCCTCTTCTGGCTGTGCCGGGTGGAGATTATAACAGAACATGGCCAAGATGTTCAAATGTTCATAAATGACCAGCATGGTCAAATAATAATAATCACAGTAGTTGTCGAGGGTGCAAGAGGTCAGCACCTCAGGAGTAAATGTCAGTTGGCTTTTCATAGCCGATCATTGAGAGTATCTCTACCGCTCCTGCTGTCTCTAGAGAGTTGAAAACAGCAGGTCTGGGACAGGTAGCACGTCCGGTGAACAGGTCAGTGTTCCATAGCCGCAGGCAGAACAGTTGAAACTGGAGCAGCAGCACGGCCAGGTGGACTGGTGACAGCAAGGAGTCATCATGCCAGGTAGTCCTGAGGCATGGTCCTCGGGCTCAGGTCCTCCGAGAGAGAAAGAGAGAATTAGAGAGAGCATACTTAAATTCACACAGGACACCGGATAAGACAAGAGAAATACTCCAGATATAACAGACTGACCCTAGCCCCCCGACACATAAACTACTGCAGCATAAATACTGGAGGCTGAGACAGGAGGAGTCAGGAGACACTGTGGCCCCATCTGATGATACCCCCGGACAGGGCCAAACAGGCATGCTGAAGTCCAAACACTTCAGTCGCTGGCTATATGGGTTATTATCTCTATCCACACAGTACAGCATTACACTGACCTAAATTATCTCTATCCACACAGCACAGCATTACACTGACCTAAATTATCTCTATCCACACAGTACAGCATTACACTGACCTAAATTATCTCTATCCACACAGTACAGCATTACACTGACCTAAATTATCTCTATCCACACAGCACAGCATTACACTGACCTAAATTATCTCTATCCACACAGCACAGCATTACACTGACCTAAATTATCTCTATCCACACAGTACAGCATTACACTGACCTAAATTATCTCTATCCACACAGCACAGCATTACACTGACCTAAATTATCTCTATCCACACAGTACAGCATTACACTGACCTAAATTATCTCTATCCACACAGCACAGCATTACACTGACCTAAATTATCTCTATCCACACAGTACAGCATTACACTGACCTAAATTATCTCTATCCACACAGCACAGCATTACACTGACCTAAATTATCTCTATCCACACAGTACAGCATTACACTGACCTAAATTATCTCTATCCACACAGTACAGCATTATACTGCCCTAAATTATCTCTATCCACACAGCACAGCATTACACTGACCTAAATTATCTCTATCCACACAGCACAGCATTACACTGACCTAAATGATCTCTATCCACACAGCACAGCATTACACTGACCTAAATTATCTCTATCCACACAGTACAGCATTACACTGAACTAAATTATCTCTATCCATACAGTACAGCATTACACTGACCTAAATTATCTCTATCCACACAGTACAGCATTACACTGACCTAAATTATCTCTATCCACACAGTACAGCATTATACTGACCTAAATTATCTCTATCCACACAGCACAGCATTACACTGACCTAAATTATCTCTATCCACACAGCACAGCATTACACTGACCTAAATTATCTCTATCCACACAGCACAGCATTACACTGAACTAAATGATCTCTATCCACACAGCACAGCATTACACTGAACTAAATGATCTCTATCCACACAGCACAGCATTACACTGACTTAAATTATCTCTATCCACACAGCACAGCATTACACTGACCTAAATTATCTCTATCCACACAGCACAGCATTACACTGACCTAAATTATCTCTATCCACACAGCACAGCATTACACTGACCTAAATTATCTCTATCCACACAGCACAGCATTACACTGAACTAAATTATCTCTATCCACACAGTACAGCATTACACTGACCTAAATTATCTCTATCCACACAGTACAGCATTACACTGACCTAAATTATCTCTATCCACACAGCACAGCATTACACTGACCTAAATTATCTCTATCCACACAGCACAGCATTACACTGACCTAAATTATCTCTATCCACACAGTACAGCATTACACTGACCTAAATTATCTCTTCTCTTGCACGCTACTCATCCACTCATTTCATCACGAGAGAGAGAGATATTTATGTGAATCTGCATATCTTGAGAAATTAAATGGATATTTTTTTTCCTTTGCAGTTTAGAATTAGATTAGTAAATTACATGTAATTTAATATCCTTCCTCTTTGGTGACGAGGCTTCATTGGTTCACATTGCTCCCCAGGAAGCCAATGTGAAATATCTGCTATCATTCTTCCCTGTTTGGAAGTGAGAGTTTCCATGTTTTTTAATGACTGTGTGGGTTTTTGTTTTCACCCAGGTAATGTTTACACCAATTATAAATACTTGCTTTCCCAAAAAGCCTACGATGGAATCAAATTAGGCTATGGCTTCAATTATTCAACGGTCACAGTGTTCCACTGCTAATGGGTCCCATATTATTAGATCTTGTACAACAATGATGCATTGTGTCAGGCACAATGACTGCTTGAGATGAATGAATGAATGAATGAATGAATGAATGAATGAATGAATGAATGAATGGCTTGTGACCATGGGTAGCTGTGTGCTGAGATTATTTGTCAAAGAGCAGTGTAGGCAACAGTCATAGAATTTCTAAACCCAGATGCGCAACATCACGAGACTTCCGGGAACGCTTGCAAAATAAACCAAGCAGACCAGGCCGGAGTTTGGGAAGTCATTGAAAGAAGTGAAAAATGTATTCCTTAGGTTTAAAATCTTCTCCAAATCTAAAAGGTGCCACCTACACTGAACAAAAATATAAATGCAACCTATAAAGGTTTCATGGGGGGAGGGGGGGGGGGTACTGGGAAGTATCTCTGTTTGTAATAAATCCCTTTTGTAGGGAAAAACTCATTCTGATTGGCTGGGCCTGGCTCCCCCAGTGGGTGGCTGCATCCCTGCCCAGTCATGTGAAATCCATTGATTAGGGCCTAATTTATTTATTTGAATTGACTGATTTCCTTATTTGAACTGTAACGCAGTAAAATCTTTGAAATTGATTAAGTTTATATTTTTGTTCACATGTTACTCCAACCTTGCGAAAGTGACAAACTGACACGTTTTCATTTTCCACAAAAACAACTTTGGGTGTGTTCGTAAATTCACTCTGGAGTGACAGAGTGCGCTCGGAGTGCACTCTGGGCATTCTTAAATTGAGTGTTGTCAGATTGTCCATTCGTAAATTCAGAGCGTTTCGCTCTCAGAGCATTCAGAGGTACACTGGACGCTCTGGCCGAGGAGTAGGGTTGATCCGAGCGCTCTGACCTCACAACGGCAGTCCGGCACCCACACTAACTTGGTAAAATTGTCTAGCTTGCTAGCTACTTCCAGACACAAATGAGATAACACCTCACTCTGACCATTTTACTCGCCCTAGCAGAGCTGGTTAGGCTGTTTTGGTGACTGTGCTGGTGACTGTGCTGCTGTTGTAACTGTGCTGCTGGCAACAATTGAATTATGTTTTTTTGCCGACGTTTACTGACACCGGTGAAATTCAACTGGGTATTGCATTTGTAAAATACATCAGTTACTCTGCGCTCTGGCGCACTCCGACGAGAGGGCTCAAATCAGAGTCAATAGCCAGAGTGAATTTACGAACGCACCCTTTATATCGCAGGTGTGCATTTGTTTTGTAGTAAGGGTAGGTAACAAAACATCTGCCATGCTGATCCTCAACACAGGGGCCCCTCAGGGGTGCGTGCTCAGCCCCCTCCTGTACTCCCGGTTCAGTCATGACTGCACGGCCCGATTCCAACACCATCATTAAATTTGCCGATGACACATCAGTGGTAGGCCTGATCACCGACAACAACGAGACAGCCTATAAGGAGGAGGTCAGAGACCTGGCCGTGTGGTGCCAGGACAACAACCTCTCCCTCAACGTGATCAAGACAAAGGAGATGATTGTGGACTACAGGAAAAGGAGGACCGAGCACGCCCCCATTCTCATCGACGAGGCTGCTGTGGAGCAGGTTGAGAGCTTCAAGTTCCTTGGTGTCCACATCACCAGCAAACTAGCATGGTCCAAGCACACCATGACAGTCGTGAAGAGGGCACGACAAAATCTATTCCCCCTCAGGAGACTGAAAAGATTCGGCATGGGTCCTCAGATCCTCAAAAGGTTCTACAGCTGCACCACCGAGAGCATCCTGACTGGTTGCATCACTGCCTGGTATGGCAACTGCTCAGCCTCCGACTGCAAGGCACTACAGAGGGTAGTGCGAACGGCTTAGTACATCACTGGGGCCAAGCTTCCTCTATACCAGGCCTCTATACCAGGCGGTGTCAGGGGAAGGCCCTAAAATTTGTCAAAGACTCCAGCCACCCTAGTCATAGACTGTTCTCTCTGCTACCACACAGTAAGCGGTACCGGAGCACCAAGTCTAGGTCCAAGAGGCTTCTAAACAGCTTCTACCCCCAAGCCATAAGACTCCTGAACATCTAGTCAAATGGCTACCCAAACTATTTGCATTGCCCCCCTCCCCTCTCCACACCACTGCCACTCTCTGTTGTCATCTATTCATAGTCACTTTAATTAACTCTACCTACATGTACATACTACCTCAACTAACCGGTGCCCCCGCACATTGACTCTGTACCGGCACCCCCCTGTATATATTGTTATTTTACTGCTGCTCTTTAATTACTTGTTACTTTTATCTCTTATTCTTATCCATATTTTTTGAAAATGCATTGTTGGTTCGAGCCTGTAAGTAAGCATTTCACTGTAAGGTCTACTACACCTGTTGTATTCGGTGCATGTGACTACTAAAATTTGATTTGATTTTGACAGCACGCGCATGCGCAGTTTTGCACGAAACAACCGTTGGACCCAATGACGTGTGTCTGGGCATGCGCTTAGATAGCCAACGTCGCCATGACATCGCCTACGAGCGTGATTTGGGATTTCTATTGGAGAAGCATGTTCTGCCTATCTCCATTCTGTACTGTCTTTGCTACAGTATTCAATCAATTCCATTCATTATGAACAGTACCAACGTCAGCCACTAGAGGGGGGTGTTTGGTAGGAAATGGAGCATAAAATCAAATCAAATTTTATTTTATTTGTCACATACACATGTTTAGCAGATGTTATTACAGGGGTAGCGAAATGCTTGTTACATTACAGAACTGTGGAATGGAGCAAAAATATATTTTCTCTTGTAGGTTGGCACTGGACTGTGAAGGTGTCATTACTGGAGCTGCAATGACAACAATGTAGATGCATATTTGAGATGCAAATGAATAATGAAAATGTAATGATAGAGTACAGATCTGTCTGTGTGTCTAAATGAGGACTAATTGTTGATTTGAGTACAGATCTGTCTGTGTGTCTAAATGAGAACTAATTGTTGATTTGAGTATTCAGCCAGGACTCAGGAACAACTGTCAACAACACTGAATCATAATCAGGGCTGAATGACTCCTTAAATAACTCTCATCAAAGTCACATTGACTGTAATGAAGCATCACCATCAGGGACAAACCATTGGGAACAAACAGCTAGACCTCGTCCAATGCAACAACAAAAAGCTGGCATCCAGCAGAACATGTAGGCTATTGTGTGTGACTGTAGGAAAAACAAATACGAGTTTAGACCTACAGTGATATCATTTGTAGCTGTTATTTATTCAAAATATTTTGCTGTTAACTTTTATTTCATCAAGAGTTGCAGGTAGATTTCAATGGTTAACCCATTTGTACAAGTCCTGTTGGATATGTATGTGGGTTTTAACCCAGAAGATCGATTTCTTTCAGATACAAAATGTGTATGTTTCACAGCCTACAGCCAGGCCAATGTACTACTCCTCCAGCTCTACTCTGAGTGCTGCGTCTTGTGGACTGGTGACGTGTGCATGTTTCGGCAGGTGAGAACAAGGTAAATGACGAGGCATGTAAAATCACTCCAAACAAAAATACATATGTTTGTACCACTAATGGTAGTTACATTCAAATGGGGCGGGATGGGACAAGCCGGTACATTCAAATTGGGCGGGATGGGACAAGCCGGTACATTCAAATGGAGCGGGATGGGACAAGCCGGTACATTCAAATGGGGCGGGATGAGACAAGCCGGTACATTCAAATGGGGCGGGATGGGACAAGCCGGTACATTCAACTGGGGCGGGATGAGACAAGCCGGTACATTCAAATGGGGCGGGATGGGACAAGCTGGTACATTCAAATGGGGCGGGATGGGACAAGCTGGTACATTCAAATGTGATGCATAGCTACATATTCTGATTGATACATAGGTCTAGTGTGTATATCTTCTTACCTCTTCATATTATGTCTTAAATGTATTTTCCAAACCAAGGTAAATGCAGTGGCCATGTTTTAACCAGGACTTATAGATCCCAATTCTTGGAACAGACATAAACATCTATTTTCACATAATTCTTGAAAATGACCAGTTTTGTCCCGTGTGTTAATCTTACCTGGCTGAAGATACCTCATCAAGTTTCGTACATAGCCTACGATTCGATATACTATACCGAACAAAAACTATAAACGCAACATGTAAAGTGTTGGTTTCATGAGCTGAAATAAAGATACCAGAAATGTTCCATATGCACAAAATGCTTATTTCTCTCAGATTTTGTGCACAAATTTGTTTACATCCCTGTTAGTGAGCATTTCTCCTTTGCCAAGATAATCCATCCACCTGACAGGTGTGGCATATCAAGAAGCTGATTAAACAGCATGATCATTACACAGGTGCACCTTGTCCTGGGGCCAATAAAAAGACACCAAAATGTGCGGTTTTGTCACACAACACAATGCCACAGATGTCTCATGTTTTGCGGGGCGTGCAATTGGCATGCTGACTGCAGGAATGTCCACCAGAGCTGTTGCCAGAGAATTGAATGTTCATTTCTCTACCATAATCTGCCTCCAACGACATTTTAGAGAATTTGGCAGTATGTCCATCTGCCTCACAACAGCAGACAGCGTGTATGGTGTCGTGTGGGCGAGTGGTTTGCTGATGTCAACGTTGTGAACAGAGTGCCTCATGGTGGTGTTGGGGTTCTGGGATGGGTAGACATAAGCTACAGCCAACGAACAGACTTGCATTTTATCAATGGCAATTTGAATGCACAGAAATACCGTGATGAGATCCTGAGGCCCATTGTGAGGCCATTTTTTTAAAGGTATCTGTGACCAACAGATGCATATCTGTATTCCCAGTCATGTGAAATCCATAGATTATGGCCTAATTTATTTATTTAAATTGACTGATTGCCTCATATGAACTGTAACTCAGTAAAATCTTTGAAATTGCTGGGATGTTGCGTTTATATTTTTGTTCAGTATATTTAGCTACTGTACATCCAGGCTACTATTGGGGGAAAGATGGCGGAAGTGGATGCTGAGTTCGAATCAAGCACCGCGTCGAGCAAAGTCGCGGAAGACAAATGTTCTGAATGGACAACAGTAGTATCAAACTGGAACAAAATCGCTTCTTGTTGGGATGTGTATCTTGAGTATGGATGCATATGTGGGAGATGCATTTGAGGTGTCGAAAATGGTGAAGTATGCACTGGGACAAGCGGAGTCTTTCAGAGTGACCAGGAGTGTGAACAGGAACATTGTGGATCTAAATGTTTTTCCTCATAATCCTGGACTATCGGACCACCATTTTATTACGTTTGCAATCGCAACAAATAATCTGATCAAACCAAGGATCATCTAAAGCCGTGCTATAAATTCTCGGACAACCCAAAGATTCCTAGATGCCCTTCCAGACT
The DNA here is from genome assembly GCF_016432855.1 of Salvelinus namaycush. NCBI lineage: Eukaryota > Metazoa > Chordata > Actinopteri > Salmoniformes > Salmonidae > Salvelinus > Salvelinus namaycush. The sequence continues at coordinate 6,588,735 of NC_052311.1, read as the reverse complement.
CTTTCCACCTACCCAAGGACGTCGGAGTACTAACATTGGTCAACCACCTAACTGATGATCTAAATTTAACCTAAATGTAATACCCTAGATGCAGTCGCACCCCTAAAAACAAAAATAAATTGTCATAAGAAACTAGCTCCTTGGTGTACAGAAAATACCCGAGCCCTGAAGCAAGCTTCCAGAAAATTGGAACAGAAACTGGAAGTCCAAACTGGAAGTCTTCCGACTAGCTTGGAAAGATAGTACTGTGCAATATCGAAGTGACCTCACTGCTGCCTGATCATCCTATTTTTCCAACCTAATTGAGGAGAATAAGAACAATCCAAAATGTATTTCTGATACTGTCGCAAAGCCAACTAAAAAGCAGCATTCCCCAAGAGAGGATGGTTTCACTTCAGCAGTGATGAATTCATGAACTTCTTTGACGAAAAGATCATGATCATTAGAAAGCAAATTACGGACTCCTCTTTGAATCTGCGTATTTCTCCAAAGCTCAGTTGTCCTGAGTCTGCACAGAACTGCCAGGACCTAGGATCAATGGAGACAATCAAGGTTTTTAATCCTGTATCTCTTGATACATTGATGAAAATAGTCATGGCCTCTAAATCTTCAAGCTGCATACTGGACCCTATTCCAACTAAACTACAGAAAAAGTTGCTTCCTGTGCTCGGCCCTCCTATGATGAACATAATAAATGGCTCCCTATCCTCCTGCTGTGTACCAAACTCACTAAAAGTGGCAGTAATAAAGCCTCTCTTGAAAAATACAAATTATTTAAAGTACTACTTACGTAGTTTTTTGGGGTATCTTTACTTTACTATCTATATTTTTGATTACTTTTACTTCACTACATTCCAAAATAAAACAATGTACTTTCTCCTCGATACATTTTACCTGAAACCCAAAGCTACTCATTACATGTTGAATGCTTAGCAGGACAGAAAATGGTCCAATTCGCACACTTATCAAGAGAACATCCCTGGTCATCCCTACTGCCTCTGATCTGGTGGACTCACTAAACACAAGTTTTGGAGTGTGACCCTGGCTATCAGTAAAACAAAAAAAATAATTGTGCCATCTGGTTTGCTTAATATAAGGAATTTTAAATAATTCATACATTCACCTTTGATACTTAACTACACTACCGGTCAAAAGTTTTAGAACACCTACTCATTCAAAGTTTTTTATTTATTTGTGCCACATGTCTGACTCTACGCTGATTGCCCCAACTCTCAGCCGGAATCGGCCCAGATCCACTGTGCTAGCTGGGTGGTGTCCTGTGTGAATTTAAGTATGCTCCCTCTAATTCTCTCTCTGTCCCTACCCGCCTGGAGGACCATGCCTCGTCTCCTGGCTGACCCCAGTCCACCTGGTCATGCTGCTGCTTCAGTTTCAACTGTTCTGCCTGCGGCTATGGAACCCTGACTTTTTCACCGAACGTGCTACCTTGTTCCGGACCTGCTGTTTTCGACTCTCTCCCGCACCTGCTGGCTCGACCTCTGAATGCTCGGCTATGAAAAGCCAACTGACATATACTCCTGAGGTACTGACCTGTTTCACCCTCTACAACCACTGTGATTATTATTTGACTTTGTTGGTCATCTATGAAAATTTGAACAGCTTGGAGAACAATGTCCTCTTATAATCTCCACCCGGCACAGCCAGAAGAGGACTAGCCACCCCTCCGAACCTGGTTCCTCTCTAGATTTCTTCCTAGGTTCCTGCATTTCTAGGGAGTTTTTCCTAGTCACCATGCTTCTACATCTGCAGTGGTTGCTGTTTGGGGTTTTAGGCTGGGTTTCTGTACAGCACTTTGTGACATCGGCTGATGTAAAAAGAGCTTTATAAATACATTTGATTTGAGTGGTCTTATTTTGATTCATTGTATTTCTGAAGAACAGAGGAAAATTGCAACGGGCCTCAAAAGAAGCCGGACTACAGAAGTTTTGTGTTTTGAACTTTGTAGTAGAACACCTGTCAAAGGAGTCATCTCAGGCGTGACGACGGATGTTCAGGTTGAATACCTGAAGAGAATTCCTGGTGTGGTTGGAGCCCGGCGTCTGACCCGCTGGGTAAATGGAGAGAAAGAAGAAAGTCTGTCGGTACAGTTTTTTTTTGATAAAGAACAAATACCTACGCATGTGAGGCTTGGTTATGTAAGATACACTACAAGAGCTGTCATCCCCAAACCACTGCAGTGTAAGAATTTTAAAGGATTTGGCCGTGTTTCAAGTGTGTGCAAACGGACAGAGAATACTGAAGAATGCTGTGTAGAAGGACAACGGTGTTGCAATTAAAATCAAATCAAAATGTATTGATCACATACACGTGATTAGCAGATGTTATTGCGGGTGTAGCGAAATGCTTGTGCTTCTCGCTCCGACAGTGCAGTTAATATCTAACAAGTAATATCTAACAAATTACACATATACCCAATACACACAAATCTAAGTAGTAATTAAGACTATATACATATGGACGAGCGATGTCAGAGCAGCACAGACTAAGATACAGTAGAATAGTATAGAAAACAGTATATACATATGAGATGAGTAATGCCAGATATGGTTGGGATCTTGATCCTGAGTTCCTGGAGTGCCCTGTAAGAGTGAAGGAGATTTAGGTGGCAAAAGTTAGAGCGGTCAATCGAATCTCCTTTGCAGAGGCAATTAAAATAATTGAGAAAACAAGTGATGCTAAAAAAAAAAAGATATGGTAGTGGACGCACCACAGCCTGTAGTAAATGTTTTCTGCCAGTCGAAAGATACCCTGTGTGTTAAAAAGTGGATTTTGTGGCGTTCATTGCCAGTTAGAAATTGTAAAAAAAAAAAAAGTCTCAAAGAAGTCTAAGAAACTGGACGTTATTGTGGCTGCAGCAGAATTTGTTTGGGGGGTGGGGCTTAAGGGCTGCATTCCAAACACTTAAATACACAGCCTATCCCTTCAGCCCTCAAATGAAGTGGACACTTCTGACGCTTCCAATAACAAGTCAAGTAACTGTATTTTATTTAGAGACATTGAGAGTATACACTAGATAGATGGCCTCCTAAGGATAGCAATTCTGATTGTGAGATAAGGAATATGTGTCTAAGGTTAGGTGTTCTAGATATTTGGAGACATAAGAACCCAGATAAGATTATGTTTACATGGAGTACCAAAGATTTATCTATACAATCCCGTATTGATTTCTGGCTGATATCTAAAGATATGGCTGACAAGGTTGATACAGTCTCGATTGAACCATCGATTTTAACAGACCACAAAGGGATCTCAATAAAGATAAATATGCATGGTTTGTCAACAAAAAAAGTTAGTAAAGGTTACTGGAAAATGAACAAGACTTTACTAGAGAATGAAGTATTTAAGAATAATATCATTGCTATGCAGTGATAGTATACTATCTCCTATCATTGCTATGCAGACGACACACAATTAATCTTCTCCTTTCCCCCTTCTGATAACCAGGTGGCGAATCGCATCTCTGCATGTCTGGCAGACATATCAGTGTGGATGACGGATCACCACCTCAAGCTGAACCTCGGCAAGACGGAGCTGCTCTTCCTCCCGGGGAAGGACTGCCCGTTCCATGATCTCGCCATCACGGTTGACAACTCCATTGTGTCCTCCTCCCAGAGTGCTAAGAACCTTGGCGTGATCCTGGACAACACCCTGTCGTTCTCAACTAACATCAAGGCGGTGACCCGTTCCTGTAGGTTCATGCTCTACAACATTCGCAGAGTACGACCCTGCCTCACACAGGAAGCGGCGCAGGTCCTAATCCAGGCACTTGTCATCTCCCGTCTGGATTACTGCAACTCGCTGTTGGCTGGGCTCCCTGCCTGTGCCATTAAACCCCTACAACTCATCCAGAACGCCGCAGCCCGTCTGGTGTTCAACCTTCCCAAGTTCTCTCACGTCACCCCGCTCCTCCGCTCTCTCCACTGGCTTCCAGTTGAAGCTCGCATCCGCTACAAGACCATGGTGCTTGCCTACGGAGCTGTGAGGGGAACGGCACCTCCGTACCTTCAGGCTCTGATCAGGCCCTACACCCAAACAAGGGCACTGCGTTCATCCACCTCTGGCCTGCTCGCCTCCCTACCTCTGAGGAAGTACAGTTCCCGCTCAGCCCAGTCAAAACTGTTCGCTGCTCTGGCACCCCAATGGTGGAACAAACTCCCTCACGACGCCAGGTCAGCGGAGTCAATCACCACCTTCCGGAGACACCTGAAACCCCACCTCTTTAAGGAATACCTAGGATAGGATAAAGTAATCCTTCTAACCCCCCCCCCCCCCTTAAAAGATTTAGATGCACTATTGTAAAGTGGTTGTTCCACTGGATATCATAAGGTGAATGCACCAATTTGTAACTCGCTCTGGATAAGAGCGTCTGCTAAATGACTTAAATGTAATGTAAATGTAAGAAGGAAGTAGCAGGAATTATTGATAAATACTGGAATTGTGCCTGTGTTATGAATACGTATGGAAGTTACTGGGAGCTAATGAAATTTGATATAAGGCTTTTGGCTATTTCAATGGGGAAAGAAATTGCTCGTGCCAAGAGAGAGAAAGAATATGACATCACAAAGGGAATAATGGATTATACAAAAAAAAACTGAACTAACTAATCAGGAATTACTGGAGCTATCATCATTGCAAATACAGTTAGACTGTATTTATGAGGAAAAGGCCCGAGGAGCATTTGTAAGATCAAGATGAAAATGGATGGAAAAGGGAGAGAAAAATACAAAATATTTCTTTAATTTAGAAAAAAGGGCAGGCGAAAAGACTTCCATATGTAAATTAATGATTAATAATACTCCCAATGAAAATCTAAAAGAAATCTCTCAGCCTGTTGCCCAATTTTATCAGAATCTGTATACATCAGCCCAGTCAACTTCCTGTATACATCAGCCCAGCCAACTTCCTGTATACATCAGCCCAGCCAACTTCCAATATGGATCTTTTCTTAGACAATGTAGCAAACATTGCTAAGAAGATAGATAATGATTTCAGGGATTTTGTGATGAGTTATCTGAAATTGAGATAAAAGCCGATATTAAAAGTCTTAAGGACAATAGGTCCCCTCGAAACTATGGTTTAATAACAATTTTTTTTAAAGCATTCAATGATAAATTGATTCCTTTCATTCTTGATATGTTTCAAGAATCAATAGAAAAAGGGGAGTTACCGGCTTCCTCAAAGCAAGGTGTAATTACTTTGATTCCCAAACCTAATAAGGATACTCTTTATATAGACAACTGGAGACCCATTAGCCTGTTGAATAATGATGGGAAATGATTTGCCCTTGTATTTGCTAAGAGGTTGAAACAAGGCTCACATCATATAATTGATGAAGAACAATCTGGTTTTATGCATGGTCGACACATTAGTAATAACATCAGGTTGATCTTAGATATGATTGACTATAATGACCTCATCCTTGATGATAGTTTTCTTATGTTTGTTGATTTTTATAAAGCTTTTGACACTGTAGAACATGAGTTTATGTTCAAAGCAATACGTTTCTTGGGGTTTGGTGACTTTTTTTTTAAAGCAGTCCAAACTTTATATAGTGGTTGTACTAGCTCTGTAAAATGACCTCAAGGGACATCCCAAAGATTTGATATTGGCTGTGGCATTAGGCAGGGCTGCCCAATTAGTCCATTTATATTTTTATTGGTTACTCAAATTATGGCTCTTCACATCAAGAAAGGGAATTTTCAATGTGTTTCAGCACTTGGCAAGGAATTTAAACTATGTCAAGTGGCTGATGATACCACCATATTTCTAAGAGACAGGAAGGAGGTTTCTAAAGCAGTTTCCTGTATTGAAGACTTTTCCTTCGTTTCAGGTTTGAAATTGATATCAATAAGTCAGTCTTATTTCCACTCAAGGATTGTGTTTTACAGGAAGTATATGGTATCCCAATTAAATATAAGCTTACTTATCTTGTAATTGTTACACGCAAGGATGAAAAACAAAGGAGTGAATTGAACTTTAACCCCATTATTGAGAAAACAAAGAAGAAATTGAACCTCTGGTTGACGAGAAATATTTCGTTATATGGTCAGGTTTTATTATCCAAAGCTGAAGGGTTATCCAGATCGGTTTATGTCTCGTTATCACTTGACTTACCTCCTAAAATTGTAAAGGACTTAGATAAGATTCTTTACAATTTTATTTGGAGGAACAAGCCTCACTATCTACGGAAATATATTCTCACTAATACCTAAGAACAAGGAGGTCTTGAGGTTTTAGATTTCAATACTCTAAATAATACTTTTAAAATAAATTGGATTCTGAGGTATGTTAAGAACCAGAACAGTATTTGGAATGTCTTCCCTAGGTATCTATTTGACTCTGTTGGTGGTTTAGAATTTTTGCTTGGATGTAATTTTGATATGGATAAAATCCCAGTAAAGTTGGCCAAATTCCATAAGCAGGCAATTTTAGCTTGGATGTTAGCGTATAAACACAATTTCTCCCCTCACAGATACTTTTTATGGAACAACAAAGATATACGATTTAAAAATAAGTCTCTTTTTTTTCTGTAACTGGTTTGAGAATAAAATTATTTTGGTTGGTCAGTTACTGAATAAGGATGGATATCTACTCTCATATGGGGAATTTCTTGATAAATGTAAAATTCCAATAACCCTGAAAGAATATGCAATTGTTTTTGATGCGATTCCAAGGGGGGTTGTATCTCTTTGAAATTCCTCTGTGGTTGATGTAAGTAACATAGATTTACATGAAAATATATTCATTGGCAATATTAACATCAAAGATAAATTTAGTAATAAACAGATTAGGAATATTGTTTGTGATACTACAATTTCCCTCAGCAAGATTATTTTGGTCAAATATCTATGGTGATATACAATGGGGGAAAGCATGGAAAATATCAGTAACAAAGTAAAGGAAGTTTAATTTAAAATGTTACATAGAATTTATCCTGTGAGACAAGTTTTGGAAAGATTCAAACTGAATATTGAATATAACTGTGATTTCTGTGGAATGGAGAAGGAGACCATTTTGCATTTGTTTTTTGCCTGTATTTATAGTAGAATGTTTTGGATTGACATACAAAATTTTGTTACAAAAAAATAGGACCGGTTGTACTATTTAATGGTTTTGATATAATGATTTATTTCAGAAATTCTGACATAAAGATGTAGTATATTTAATTCAACTGCTAATAATACTAGGTAAATTTCATATTCGCAAATGGTCTAATTCAAAACTTTATAAATGAGTTTAAACAATATGGCACCACTAACTAAAATGAAAAACAAAAAGGCAATTAAAACTTGTATTATTAATGAATATGATTTGTTTGTTTTGGATTCCTGGCAATGTAAATTGTTTGTTTGTATGCTTGTTTGCATGTGACTATTCCTCTTTTGTTTGTTGATATTTGTTAATAAAAAATACATTTAAAAGTTTTTAAAAAAAAGTTTAATAAAAAAATGGGCGAGAGGACGGAATGATTTTTAAATGGACCGCCCTTGCCCGGAAATTCGTCACTTGTTCATCCCGCGATGATTTGTGTTTTCAGCCACTGGTAGCTTGTGGGTGCTTTATATGCCTACTTATATTAACTATAATTATTAATATACGCCTACTGTATGATAGTAAATTAATTAGCTAACTAACTGGCCTAGCTACTTCGGAAGAAGGAAAATGTTTTATTTCTACAATTTCCAAAAGCTAACCAAATAAAAACATAATTACTTTTATGAGCCGTGTTTGTGCACTAGTAGCACAATTTCGAACTTATTTACATTCGTTTTTACTTACACTTGTATGTTGACTCCATATTGAAGTTGAGTTTTTAAGTTTTGGCGGACTTTTCTTAGCGGATGTACAATCATCTCGAATTGAATTATGGGGCGTTTCAGGCTCCGAAGTGAACATATAATTAATTGTACACTCGCAAACTCCATTAAAAACGAGGGCTGAGGGGCTTACGTTGCAAAGTTCCTTTAGTTGGCTAATCATTTGGACCGACTACAAATATGGCCGTGGAGGTTCCCTCAAGGGCATAAGGCTGAGGGTTTAGGGCCGAGGGCCGTCTACTTTGAGTTTGAAATGCAGCCAATGACTTTACATCTGAATACTTGCAAGGGATACTGGCGCCGGAAAACCAGCAATCCCAGGCTCCCCTTGAACCTGTTCTAGGGATCAGATCAGTCTGTTTTTTTTTTTTTTACAGAAGAGTTGTTTCGTTTATGTATTTATTTTTTGGTCGTTTTTGAGAATCCATTTTCCATCCCGCACAGTAGGTGGCGGGGTGCACATTCAAATGTGTAATCGCCAATACACCATAGAAGAAGAAGGCTACTGTTGGCCAATGATGACCTATGGCTATGCATAACTACTGTATGTTGGCCAATGATGACCTATGGCTATGCATATCTACTGTAAGTGATACACAAGTTGCAGTACCTCGTCTTCGCCAACAGGTTGCACTGCGTGTTGTAAACAGTGAGCTCTCCATTTTGTGTGTTTTTCCTAGAGGTTAGCGCTTACTTTCCTTTTGGCTGTGAACGACACTGCTAATTCCGTGATTTTCGGATGCAATTTTATACCTAACACGTTGGATTGGAGGATCCGATTGACTTGCTTATTCGTGTCCTGCTACGGTTCGCAAGGAGAACGCAATCAGATGTTTTCGTGTTTCTAGCCAATTTGCGAGCAAAATAACACCAAAACAAGAACAACAATGTCAGACGATGCATGGAGTCACATCCAGCTACCAAACGCCTGAGGGGTAGGCAAACGCTTTAGATTTAGTGGTGTATTTGATTTTAAAGTAATACAATGTGCCATACATTCATTTGGAATTAATAACTAGAGATGAATTGTTAGCTACTAGCTAGCTCAACATGTCACTCAACGACATTTTGGGGGGCGCATTTACAAGCGCTAACGTTTGCTAACTAACTTAACGTGAGCGAAGTTAACTTACTTGGCTGGCTAGCTAGCTTGCGGTTGCAAAATAGAAGAACATGCGGGTTAATTAGTTAGGTTGCATAAACACTTATTTCAATAAATATGCCATTAAATAATAACGTTTTTTTTTTGCTTTCAAATAATTAAGTCAAGCAAGGGAATAGTTAGCCACTTAACGTTAGCTAGGTAGTTAACTAGCTAATATCTAATAAAAAAATGCACGCCCCAGCAACTTTGGAAAACTCAGTATTTATTTATTTGTTTAACTAGGAAAGTCAGTTAAGAACAGATTCTTATTTACAATGACGGCCTACCCAGGGCCAAACCCGGACGACGCTGGGCCAATTGTGCACCACCCAACTGATTCGAACCAGGGATTGCACTGAGATACAGTGCCTTAGACCACTGCGCCACTCGGCAGTCCCATTAAAAGTAGCTATCTATTATTCATTCATTGAGAACATAATAGTTGGGGAAATGTTTTAGATACAGCTACTAGGTATAACTTGCCACGTGTGTAGTATGTTTGTGTCTATACACTCAGGCAGGCTATTTGGTACATGTCCATGCATGTTTATATTAGCCTACATGTGGCAGACACCAATCTAGTGCCTCACCAGGGGTATTCATTATGCCGATTCTGTTGCAAAATGTTTTGCAACCGAAACGGGTTTAATCCAAACGGAAAACATTTTGCAATTAACTATTTTGGACAAATTCAGGTATGTCCCTCCCCGCTTCGTTCTGTTTGCTTCCGTTAGGTACTTAAATTGTAAACGGTTTCCATTTTGAGACATAATGAATACACCCTAGAATCCATTCTTATGACATTATACTCTCCCTTTCCCCTCTCTCTACCCAGGATAGTAAGATGGGTCAAGGAGGAGTGAAGAAGAGCAGGAGTAACAAAAACAACAGAGTTAGGCGCCGTCTGATAGAAAACCCCTCAGAGGGAACCCTTCTCACCGACGCTCCCGGCAGTGCCATGTCCGTTGCCTTGGCAACCACCATCGCGCCTTGTTCCTTCCATCCAGCCAACTGATGCAACCAGGTGACGTGCCCAGCGGACTCAGTGACAGACCTCACCTCAGCCTCCGTCACTGCCACCGCTCCGTGGGCCTCTACCTGGAATACCCAGGTCCTCCCACCACAAAGGTACTGCTACTTAATTGTTGCACTGGACTCTACCCACACACTCTAGACTACCCCCCCCACACTCTGGACTCTGCCCCCCCCCCCCCCCACACACACTCTGGACTCTACCCCCCCACACACACTCTGGACTCTACCCCCCCACACACACTGGACTCAACCCCCCCCCCCCCCCCCTCCCCCCACACACACACACACACACACTCTGGACTCAAATTAAATAAGAGCTGGTGCTCTCATGCATGCTTCGGTGTTGCTTGCCTCGAAGCGAGCATAAAAGGCATTTTCTTGTTTGCTCATGGCCTTCTAAAGTTTGAGTGCGGTCTTAGTGCCAGCGTCGGTTTGCGGTGGTAAATAGATGGCTACGAAAAATATAGATAAACTCTTGATAGATTATGTGGTCTACAGCTTATCATGAGATACTCTACCTCAGGCGAGGACTAACTCAAGACTTCTTTAATATTAGACATTGTGCACCAGCTGTTATTGACAAATGGACACAGACCCCCACCCCTCGTATTACCAGACGTAGCTGTTCTGTCCTGCCGGTACACGGAAAACCCAGCCAACTGTATATTATCCGTGTCTTTGTCCAGCCAGGACTCAGTGAAACATAATATATTATAGTTTTTAAATGTCCCGTTGGTAGGATAGTCTCGAACGGAGCTCATCCAGTTTATTCTCCGGTGATTGCACGTTGGCCAATAGAACAGATGGTAAAGGTGGGTTACCTACTCTGGACTCTACCGCCCCCCCACTTGCTGGACTCTACTCCCACACACTCTGGACTCTACCCCCACACAATCTTAATTACACTGACACCCCAACACACCCACACCCATTAAAACATAACATGCACATACATGCGTACTGACGCCTCACACACTTTCACACTCACCACATACATTGCTGCTTCTGTATATTATCTATCCTTTTGCCTAGTCACTTTATCCCTAACTATATGTACAGTACATAGCTGCCTCCATTTTTTACTCCCTGTATTTAGCCATGTTATTTTCTACTCTTTGTATTTAGCCATGTTATTTTCTACTCTCTGTATATAGCCATGTTATTTTCTACTCTCTGTATATAGCCATGTTATTTTCTACTCTTTGTATTTAGCCATGTTATTTTCTACTCTCTGTATATAGCCATGTTATTTTCTACTCTCTGTATATAGCCATGTTATTTTCTACTCATTATTTTTTATTCGTTATTCACTGTGTATTTATTCCTCGTGTCACCATTTCAATATCTTTTTTTTTAATCATCTCTTTAACTCTGCATTGTTGGAAAAGGACCCATAAGTAAGTGTTTCACTTCGTAGAAAACAGCATTTCACTGTTGTGTACGAAGCATGAGACAAATACAATTTGGGAAAGGGTCAATGCCATTCCAGTTCAGTAATGCAGGATTTTTTTCTCATAGAGAACTATTATTATTATTATTAACTATTGAGATGTCAGGTTACTTCCTGAATTTACAGATTCTCTTTCCTCCCCCCCCCCCCCCCCCCCCCCCCCCCTCCACAATGATTTGACACCCATTTCCCATCTGATATTAAAAAAGTATTTCTTCTTATCTAATCTTAGGTTAGTACAAAGGACCAGAGAGCCCAGACCCAGCAGACTAACACGTCCCTGGGAATCTGACTCTTCACCCTTGGGGAGACCTATTCCTGCCTGAAAAACAGCATCGCTGACGTCCACCGCTCCACACCCAGCATGGACTCCCTGATCGGGGACTCAGACCCCAACCTGTTCCCCATGTCCATGAAGACGGAGACAGCCTTCTCCCGGGACCAGGACCCTATGGATATGGATCAGGAAGGGTACATTGGAAAAGACCAGAAACTGTTCAGTGACAACACTCTGGATCTCCTCCAGGACTTTGAGTTGACAGGCTCCCCTTCAGACTTTTACGTAGGGGACGAAGCCTTCCTCTCCTCCCTGGCTGATGACGCTCTCCTGGGGGATGAAAGCCAGGATCGTGGCGTCTCCAACTCCACCTCCAAGCCAGCTGCTACTATGACCAATAGTGGTGGTTTTAGCGGTTCCAACACCACCACATTGAATGGTAGCAGTCTACTAGCATGTCAGGATGAATCCAACTCCAGCACCTCTACGAATACCACCGCCACTTTTCCCATGGTGAAGGAAGCTGGCTTCATCCAGCTGTGTACTCCAGGGGTGATCAAACAGGAGAAGACGTCGGCCATGCGTAGCTACTCCTGCCAGATGAGTGGTAGTACCGGCGGCTCCACTTCCTCCTCTCCCTCCGAGCTGTCCAGCGCCAGCCCCAGCCCCATCTCCATCTGTGGGGTGAGCACCTCTGGAGGACAGAGCTACCACTTTGGAGTCAACAGCAGCATCAACACCCCCTTGGCTTCCACTACCAGTGGAGCTTCTCCGCAGAAGGACCAGAAGCCCTCTGTGTTCAGCCTGTATCCTCCGCTGGTGACAGCAGGAGAGGCCTGGAACAACATTAGCTATGGGGACGGAGCTTCTGGAATGCAAGATCTCGCCAGCCCTACCTCCTCTTTCTCCAGCAACTATGCCAGGTAAGGAGAAGAACTGAAGGAATGTTGCTAATAGAAAACAGTTCTGTAGTTGGTCTGGTGGTGGTGGTATGGCCTGTCTGCTGCAGTGAGAGGGTGAGGCTGGTGGTGGTGGTATGGCCTGTCTGCTGCAGTGAGAGGGTGAGGCTGGTGGTGGTGGTATGGCCAGTCTGCTGCAGTGAGAGGGTGAGGCTGGTGGTGGTGGTATGGCCTGTCTGCTGCAGTGAGAGGGTGAGGCTGGTGGTGGTGGTATGGCCTGTCTGCTGCAGTGAGAGGGTGAGGCTGGTGGTGGTGGTATGGCTTGTCTGCTGCAGTGAGAGGGTGAGGCTGGTGGTGGTATGGCCTGTCTGCTGCAGTGAGAGGGTGAGGCTGGTGGTGGTGGTATGGCCAGTCTGCTGCAGTGAGAGGGTGAGGCTGGTGGTGGTGGTATGGCCTGTCTGCTGCAGTGAGAGGGTGAGGCTGGTGGTGGTGGTATGGCAAATCTGCTGCAGTGAGAGGGTGAGGGTGGTGGTATGGCCTGTCTGCTGCAGTGAGAGGGTGAGGCTGGTGGTGGTGGTATGGCCTGTCTGCTGCAGTGAGAGGGTGAGGCTGGTGGTGGTGGTATGGCCTGTCTGCTGCAGTGAGAGGGTGAGGCTGGTGGTGGTGGTATGGCCAGTCTGCTGCAGTGAGAGGGTGAGGCTGGTGGTGGTGGTATGGCCAGTCTGCTGCAGTGAGAGGGTGAGGCTGGTGGTGGTGGTATGGCCTGTCTGCTGCAGTGAGAGGGTGAGGCTGGTGGTGGTGGTATGGCCAGTCTGCTGCAGTGAGAGGGTGAGGCTGGTGGTGGTGGTATGGCCTGTCTGCTGCAGTGAGAGGGTGAGGCTGGTGGTGGTGGTATGGCCAGTCTGCTGCAGTGAGAGGGTGAGGCTGGTGGTGGTGGTATGGCCAGTCTGCTGCAGTGAGAGGGTGAGGCTGGTGGTGGTGGTATGGCCAGTCTGCTGCAGTGAGAGGGTGAGGCTGGTGGTGGTGGTATGGCCTGTCTGCTGCAGTGAGAGGGTGAGGCTGGTGGCACATTGCTATGTAGAGAACTGTGGAATAAGACTGACAGCAGGGCTCTTGGTTTGTAAACATGTAAAGGCAACTCGGTCCAGTCAGTTGGTTAGTTTGAAACTGAATTGAAAAGGGTTAGAGATTATCCTAGTGTTAAAAAAAAAAAAAAATGATTTTTTTTTCTTCTTTTTTTCTCCTCTTGCTTGTATCGACATGCCTTAAATCACTTTGTGTCAACTGTGCAGGGGAATGAAATATCAGACAAATAATGTAGCTCCTTTTCACCAACTATTTCCTCTAAAGCAGTGGAGAGTAGAAAGTGGGTCATGTGTTCTCTGATACCATAATGGTGTCTTACTTCAGGCTTTAGAAATGTTTACTAAACAATTACCACACCTTACGGTCCCAAATGGCACCCTATTGCAGAGTTTTTAGGGTATGGTCAAAAGTCAAGTAATGCACTATATAGGCAATAGAAAGCTATTTGGGACACGCCTATAGTTACGGTAGACCACTGCCCTACAGAGCTCTGGGGAATAGAGGCGACAATCTGTGTCTATATAGGCCTAGGCCCAGCTAGGGGAATTCTACTTTAACTTCACAGAGACATGTCATTGTCACAACATCTATGGACCTGTTCTACAACACAGTGCTTTGTCTGCCTATTCTGTGTTTTTAATTACAGCTACAGTAATACTAGTATAGACTAGTTAGTATATAGAGCTATACTAGTATAGACTAGTTATTATATAGAGCTATACTAGTATAGACTAGTTAGTATATAGTAGAGGTCGACCGATTTAAATCGGAATGGCCAATTTAATTAGGGCCGATTTCAAGTTTTCATAACAATCGGACATCGGTAAAAAAATTACCCCTTTATTAAACTAGGCAAGTCAGTTAAGAACACATTCTTATTTTCAATGACGGCCTAGGAACGGTGAGTTGACTGCCTCGTTCAGGGGCAGAACGACAGATTTTTACCTTGTCAGCTCAGGGATTCAATCTTGCAACCTTACGGTTAACTAGTCCAACGCTCTAACCACCTACTTTACATTGCACTCCACGAGGAGCCTGCCTGTTACGCGAATGCAGTAAGAAGCCCAGGTAAGTTGCTAACTAGCATTAAACTTATCTTATAAAAATCAATCAATCATAATCACTAGTTAACTACACATGGTTGATGATATTACTAGTTTATCTAGCGTGTCCTGCGTTGCATATAATTGATGCGGTGCCTGTTCATTTTTCATTGTATCACAGCTCAACAGCACTTTCGTGCGTTTTGCCAGCAGCTCTTCGCTGTGCTTCATGCAGTGCTCTGTTTATGACTTCAAGCCTATCAACTCCCGAGATTAGGCTGGTGTAACCGATGTGAAATGGCTAGCTAGTTAGCGGGGCGCGCGCTAATAGCGTTTCAAACGTCACTCGCTCTGAGACTTGGAGTTGTTGTTCCCCTTGCTCTGCAAGGGCCGCGGCTTTTGTGGAGCGATGGGTAACGATGCGTCGAGGGTGGCTGTTGTCGATGTGTTCCTGGTTCGAGCCCAGGTAGGAGCGAGGAGAGGGACGGAAGCTATACTGTTACACTGGCAATACTAAAGTGCCTATAAGAACATCCAATAGTCAAAGGTATATGAAATACAAATCGTATAGAGAGAAATAGTCCTATAATAACTACAACCTAAAACTTCTTACCTGGGAATATTGAAGACTCATGTTAAAAGGAACCACCAGCTTTCATATGTTCTCATGTTCTGAGCAAGGAACTTAAACGTTAGCTTTTTTACATGGCACATATTGCACTTCTACTTTCTTCTCCAACACTTTGTTTTTGCATTATTTAAACCAAATTGAACATGTTTCATTATTTATTTGAGGCTAAATTGATTTTATTGATGTATTATATTAAGTTAAAATAAGTGTTCATTCAGTATTGTTGTAATTGTCATTATTACAAATAAAAAACGTTTTTTTAAATCGTCCGATTATTCGGTATCGGCTTTTTTTGGTCCTCCAATAATCGGTATCGGCGTTAAAATCATAATCGGTCGACCTCTAGTATATAGAGCTATCCTAGTATAGACTAGTTAGTATATAGAGCTATGCTAGTATAGACTAGTTAGTATATAGAGCTATCCTAGTATAGACTAGTTAGTATATAGAGCTATGCTAGTATAGACTAGTTAGTATATAGAGCTATCCTAGTATAGACTAGTTAGTATATAGAGCTATGCTAGTATAGACTAGTTAGTATATAGAGCTATGCTAGTATAGACTAGTTAGTATATAGAGCTATGCTAGTATAGACTAGTTAGTATATAGAGCTATGCTAGTATAGACTAGTTAGTATATAGAGCTATACTAGTATATCAAATCAAAGTTTATTTGTCACGTGCACTGAATACAACAGGTGTAGTAGACCTTACAGTGAAATGCTGAATACAACAGGTGTAGTAGACCTCACAGTGAAATGCTGAATACAACAGGTGTAGTAGACCTTACAGTGAAATGCTGAATACAACAGGTGTAGGTAGACCTTACAGTGAAATGCTGAATACAACAGGTGTAGTAGACCTTAAAGTGAAATGCTGAATACAACAGGTGTAGGTAGACCTTACAGTGAAATGCTGAATACAACAGGTGTAGGTAGACCTTACAGTGAAATGCTGAATACAACAGGTGTAGTAGACCTTAAAGTGAAATGCTGAATACAACAGGTGTAGGTAGACCTTACAGTGAAATGCTGAATACAACAGGTGTAGTAGACCTTACAGTGAAATGCTGAATACAACAGGTGTAGTAGACCTTACAGTGAAATGCTGAATACAACAGGTGTAGGTAGACCTTACAGTGAAATGCTGAATACAACAGGTGTAGTAGACCTTACAGTGAAATGCTGAATACAACAGGTGTAGTAGACCTTAAAGTGAAATGCTGAATACAACAGGTGTAGTAGACCTTACAGTGAAATGCTGAATACAACAGGTGTAGGTAGACCTTACAGTGAAATGCTGAATACAACAAGTGTAGGTAGACCTTACAGTGAAATGCTGAATACAACAGGTGTAGTAGACCTTACAGTGAAATGCTGAATACAACAGGTGTAGGTAGACCTTACAGTGAAATGCTGAATACAACAGGTGTAGTAGACCTTACAGTGAAATGCTGAATACAACAGGTGTAGGTAGACCTTACAGTGAAATGCTGAATACAACAGGTGTAGTAGACCTTACAGTGAAATGCTGAATACAACCGGTGTAGGTAGACCTCACAGTGAAATGCTGAATACAACCGGTGTAGGTAGACCTTACAGTGAAATGCTGAATACAACCGGTGTAGGTAGACCTCACAGTGAAATGCTGAATACAACCGGTGTAGGTAGACCTCACAGTGAAATGCTGAATACAACCGGTGTAGGTAGACCTTACAGTGAAATGCTGAATACAACAGGTGTAGGTAGACCTTACAGTGAAATGCTGAATACGACAGGTGTAGGTAGAACTTACAGTGAAATGCTTACTTACAGGCTCTAACCAATAGTGCAAAAAAGGTGTATTAGGTGAACAATAGGTAGGTAAAGAAATAAAACAGTAAAAAGACAGGCTATATACAGTAGCGAGGCTATAAAAGTAGCGAGGCTACATACAGACACCGGTTAGTCAGGCTGATTGAGGTAGTATGTACATGTGGGTATGGTTAAAGTGACTATGCATATATGATAAACAGACAGTAACGTAAAAAGAGGGGTTGGTGGGTGGTGGGCGGGACTCAATGCAGATAGCCCGGTTAGCCACTGTGCGGGAGCACTGGTTGGTCGGCCCAATTGAGGTAGTATGTACAGTACATGAATGTATAGTTAGCGACTATGCATATATGATAAACAGAGAGTAGCAGCAGCGTAAAAGAGGGGTTGAGGGGGGGGGGGGGGGGTACACAATGCAAATAGTCCTGGTAGCCATTTGATTACCTGTTCTGGAGTCTTGTAGACTAGTAAGTATATGCAGCTATACTAGAATAGACTAGTTAGTATATACAGCTATACTAGAATAGACTAGTTAGTATATACAGCTATACTAGAATAGACTGGTTAGTATATGCAGCTATACTAGAATAGACTAGTTAGTATATACAGCTATACTAGAATAGACTGGTTAGTATATACAGCTATACTAGAATAGACTAGTTAGTATATATAGCTATACTAGGATAGACTGGTTAGTATATATAGCTATACTAGGATAGACTGGTTAGTATATATAGCTATACTAGGATAGACTGGTTAGTATATATAGCTATACTAGGATAGACTGGTTAGTATATATAGCTATACTAGGATAGACTGGTTAGTGTATATATAGCTATACTAGGATAGACTGGTTAGTGTATATATAGCTATACTAGGATAGACTGGTTAGTGTATATATAGCTATACTAGGATAGACTGGTTAGTATATATAGCTATACTAGGATAGACTGGTTAGTATATATAGCTATACTAGGATAGACTGGTTAGTATATATAGCTATACTAGGATAGACTGGTTAGTATATATAGCTATACTAGGATAGACTGGTTAGTATATATAGCTATACTAGGATAGACTGGTTAGTATATACAGCTATGCCAATGTAGGCTAGTTAGTATATACAGCTATGCCAATGTAGGCTAGTTAGTATATACAGCTATACTAGAATAGACTGGTTAGTATATACAGCTATACTAGTGTAGACTAGTTAGTATATACAGCTATGCCAATGTAGGCTAGTTAGTATATACAGCTATACTAGAATAGACTGGTTAGTATATACAGCTATACTAGAATAGACTAGTTAGTATATACAGCTATACTAGTGTAGACTAGTTTGTAGACTAGTTAGTATATACAGCTATACTAGAATAGACTGGTTAGTATATACAGCTATACTAGAATAGACTAGTTAGTATATACAGCTTTGCCAATGTAGGCTAGTTGGTATATACAGCTATGCCAGTGTAGGCTAGTTAGTATATACAGCTATACTAGAATAGACTGGTTAGTATATACAGCTATACTAGAATAGACTAGTTAGTATATACAGCTATACTAGTGTAGACTAGTTTGTAGACTAGTTAGTATATACAGCTATACCAGTGTAGACTAGTTAGTATATACAGCTATACTAGAATAGACTGGTTAGTATATACAGCTATACTAGAATAGACTAGTTAGTATATACAGCTATACTAGTGTAGACTAGTTTGTAGACTAGTTAGTATATACAGCTATACCAGTGTAGACTAGTTAGTATATACAGCTATACTAGAATAGACTGGTTAGTATATACAGCTATACTAGAATAGACTAGTTAGTATATACAGCTTTGCCAATGTAGGCTAGTTGGTATATACAGCTATGCCAGTGTAGACTAGTTAGTATATACAGCTATACTAGTGTAGACTAGTTTGTAGACTAGTTAGTATATACAGCTATACTAGTTAGTATATACAGCTAAGCTAGTGTCGACCAGTTAGTATATACAGCATTACTATAATAGACTAGTTAGTATATACAGCTATACTCGTGTAGACTAGTTAGTATATACAGCTATACTAGTATTGACTAGTTAGTATATACAGTTGAAGTTGGAAGTTTACATACACCTTAGTCAAATACATTTAAACTCAGTTTCACATTTCCTGACATTTAATCCTAGTAAAAATTCCCTGTCTTAGGTCAGTTAGGATCACCACTTTATTTTAAGAATGTGAAATGTCAGAATAATAGTAGAGAGAATGAGTCAGGTTTGTAGGGCTCCTTGCTCACACACGGTTTTTCAGTTCTGCCCACAAATGTTCTATAGGATTGAGGCTTTGTGATGGCCACTCCAATACCTTGACTTTGTTGTCCTTAAGCCATTTTGACACAACTTTGGAAGTATGCTTGGGGTCATTGTCCATTTGGAAGACTCATTTGCAACCAAGCTTTAACTTCCTGACTGATGTCTTGAGATGTTGCTTCAAAAATCCACATCATTTTCCTACCTCATGATGCTATCTATTTTGTGAAGTGCACCAGTCCCTCCTGCAGCAAAGCACCCCCACAACATGACGCTGCCACCCCCGTGCTTCACGGTTGGGATGGTGTTCTTCGGCTTGCAAGCCTCTCCCTTTTTCCTCCAAACATAACAATGGTCATTATGGCCAAACAGTTCAATTTTTGTTTCATCAGACCAGGGACATTTCTCCAAAAAGTTCGATCTTTGTCCCCATGTGCAGTTACAAACCGTAGTCTGGCTTTTTTATGGCGGTTTTGGAGCAGTGGCTTCTTCCTTGCTGAGTGGCTTTTCAGTTTATGTCGATATAGGACTTGTTTTACTTTGGATATAGATACTTATGTACCTGTTTCCTACAGCATCTTCACAAGGTCCTTTGCCGTTGTTCTGTGATTGATTTGCACTTTTCGCACCAAAGTACGTTCTAGAGGTCGACCGATTATGATTTTTCAACGCCGATACCGATTATTGGAGGACAAAAAAAAGCCGATACCGATTTAATCGGTCGATTAAAAATAAAAAAAATCTATACATTTGCATTTTTTTAATTAATTAATTTGTAATAATGACAATTACAACAATACTGAATGAACACTTATTTTAACTTAATACATCAATCAATTCAATTTAGCCTCAAATAAATAATGAAACATGTTCAATTTGGTTTAAATAATGCAAAAACAAAGTGTTGGAGAAGAAAGTAGAAGTGCAATATGTGCCATGTAAAAAAGCTAACGTTTAAGTTCCTTGCTCAGAACATGAGAACATATGAAACCTGGTGGTTCCTTTTAACATGAGTCTTCAATATTCCCAGGTAAGAAGTTTTAGGTTGTAGTTATTATAGGACTATTTCTCTCTATACGATTTGTATTTCATATACCTTTGACTATTGGATGTTCTTATAGGCACTTTAGTATTGCCAGTGTAACAGTATGGGCTCGAACTAGGAAAACATCGACAACAGCCACCCTCGAAGCAGCGTTACCCATCGCTCCACAAAAGCCGCAGCCCTTGCAGAGCAAGGGGAACAACAACTCCAAGTCTCAGAGCGAGTGACGTTTGAAACGCTATTAGCGCGCACCCCGCTAACTAGCTAGCCATTTCACATCAATTACACCAGCCTAATCTCAAGAGTTGAAAGGGTTGAAGTCATAAACAGCGCAATGCTTAAAGCATTGCGAAGAGCTGCTGGCAAACGCAGTAAAGTGCTGTTTGAATGAATGCTTACGAGCCTGCTGCTGCCTACCACCGCTCAGTCAGACTGCTATATCAAATCATAGACTTAATTATAACATAATAAACACACAGAAATACGAGCCTTAGGTCATTAATATGGTCATTAAACCGTTCCGTATTGTATCTAACGGGTGGCATCCATAAGTCTAAATATTCCTGTTACATTGCACAACCTTCAATGTTATGTCATAATTACGTAAAATTCTGGCAAATTAGTTCGCACCGAGCCAGGCGGCCCAAACGGTTGCATATACCCTGACTGCGTGCAATGAACGCAAGAGAAGTGACACAATTTCACCTGGTTAATATTGCCTGCTAACATGGATTTCTTTTAACTAAATATGCAGGTTTAAAAAATATATACTTCTGTGTATTGATTTTAAGAAAGGCATTGATGTTTATGGTTAGGTACATTCGTGCAACGATTATTCCTTTTTGCAAATGCGCTTTTGTTAAATCATCCCCCGTTTGGCCAAGTTGGCTGTCTTTGTTAGGAAGAAATAGTCTTCGCAGTTCGCAACGAGCCAGGCGTCCCAAACTGCTGCATACACCCTGACTCTGTTGCACAGAATGCAAGAGAAGTGACACAATTTCCCTAGTTAAAAGAAATTCATGTTAGCAGGCAATATTAACTAAATATGCAGGTTTAAAAATATATACTTGTGTAGTGATTTTAAGAAAGGAATTGATGTTTATGGTTAGTTACACATTGGTGCAACAACAGTGCTTTTTTCGCGAATGCGCTTGTTAAATCACCCGTTTGGCGAAGTAGGCTGTGATTCAATGATAAATTAACAGGCACCGCATCGATTATATGCAACTCAGGACAAGCTAGATAAACTAGTAATATCATCAACCATGTGTAGTTAACTAGTGATTATGTTAAGATTGATTGTTTTTTATAAGATATGTTTAATGCTAGCTAGCACCTTACCGTGGCTCCTTGCTGCACTCCCGTAACAGGTAGTCAGCCTGCCACGCAGTCTCCTCGTGGAGTGCAATGTAATCGGCCATGATCGGTGTCCAAAAATGCCGATTGACGATTTATGAGAACTTGAAATCGGCCCTAATTAATCGGCCATTCCGATTAATCGGTCGACCTCTACTAGAGACTAGTCGATTCCATGCTGTATCACAAAACGGCAGTGATCGGGAGTCCCATAGGGCTGCGCACAATTGGGCCAGTATCGTCCGGTTTATGGTTTGGCCAGGGTAGGCCGTCATTGTAAATAAAAATGTGTTCTTAACTGACCTACCTAGTTAAATAAAGGATAATAAATAATTATTCTTATTGTAATTTCTGCTGGGCGTCAGTCACGGTTCGCTCCAAATCACGACTGTAAAGGGACACATTTTGGTCTTCCCCACTCGTATGAGATATATTTTCCCTCGTCTTGACCAATCAAACTCCCGCATTCATTCACTAAGCAGGCATTGGATCAGCAGACATCCATCCTCTGACTGATGTACGTTTGCCTTGAGTGTAGTTCTCCGGTAGCAAGTTAAAAAGCTGCATTGGGCTAACTTGAAGCAAAGCATTAGGAAATGTAGCTGGCTACATTCTTTCTATGATGGACATGCATCATCTCTGGAAAAAATACAAAAATAATTAATTGTAAGCTAATTGACTTATGCTTGTCTGTTCTGTTAGCCAAATAGCCTTGCGCTTCTGCTGCCATCTGATGAAACACAAAGCTATTTTCTGCCGAATGTGTTGCATTCATTTATGTTGCGTGAAGAAAAACTATAGTTGCACGTGAATGATCACTCTATTGAATAAAAAAAACAGTTGACTTTCAATATAAAATGATGTAAAAAAAGGCTGATTTTTTTAAAGTCTGCATTGTGAAAATGCTAATTGCTGAAAGCCAATGTGACCCGTTGCCGCTGATGTAAAAAGAGCTTTTAGAAGGGTCCAAAGTAGTGCACTATATAGGGAGCCATTTCAGATGGCTGAGTCATACGTTATAAGGGTGAGGCATGAAGTCATTTCACTGGCAGGTAAAGAATCAAAAACAGAGCTGAGAGACAAGCGTGTCTAAGCGTGTGTAAGTATTAGTGCCAGCTTGTAATGGCTAACGACAAACACCTAGGAACACCAAACCCTGAGGCCAAAATTACATAAAGGGTGCGTTCCAGACCGTCTTTACTACAGGTGTGCAGATCATCAGCCTCATGACAGACAGAGGAACAGACCAAACCCTGAGGCCAAAATTACATAAAGGGTGCGTTCCAGACCGTCTTTACTACAGCTGACCTCACAACACCTGACGAAGTGAATACATCTCTGGAGGAAGTGGACCCACATGAATATGATATTATCAATCTGCCCTACTTAATCGGCCATTCCAATTAATCGGTCGACCTCAAGTACGTTCATCTCTAGGAGACAGAATGCGTCTCCTTCCTGAGCGGTATGACGGCTGTGTGGTCCCATGGTGTTTATACTTGCGCACTATTGTTTGTACAGATGAACGTGGTACCTTCAGGCATTTGGAAATTGCTCCCAAGGATGAACCAGACCTCATTTTTTTTCAGAGGTTTTGGCTGATTTTCTTTTGATTTTCCCATGATGTCATGCAAAGAGGCACTGAGTTTGAGGTAGGCCTTGAAATACATCCACAGGTACACCTCCAATTGACTCAAATGATGTCAATTAGCCTATCAGAAGCTTCTAAAGCCATGACATAATTTTCTGGAATTTTCCAAGCTGTTTAAAGGCACAGTCAACTTAGTTTATGTAAACTTTTGACCCACTGGAATTGTGAAACAGTGAATTATAAGTGAAATAATCTGTCTGTAAACAATTGTTGGAAAAATTACTTGTGTCATGCACAAAGTAGATGTCCTAACTGACTTGCCAAAACTGTAGTTTGTTAACAATAAATTTGCGGAGTGGTTGAAAAACTAGTTTTAATTGACTCCAACCTAAGTGTATGTAGTCTTCCGGCTTCAACTGTACAGCTACACTAGTGTAGACTTGTTACTGTATGCAGTTCGGTCTACAGCTATACTGGTATAGACTAGTTAGCTTATACAGCTATGTTAGTGTAGACTAGTTAGTATATACAGCTATACTAGTATAGACTAGTTAGTATATACAGCTATACTATTATAGACTAGTTAGGTCTACAGCTATACTAGTATAGACTAGTTAGTATATACAGCTATACTAGTATAGACTAGTTAGTATATACAGCTATACTAGTATAG
The DNA here is from genome assembly GCF_016432855.1 of Salvelinus namaycush. Taxonomy (NCBI): domain Eukaryota; kingdom Metazoa; phylum Chordata; class Actinopteri; order Salmoniformes; family Salmonidae; genus Salvelinus; species Salvelinus namaycush. The sequence goes on along the minus strand of NC_052311.1, from coordinate 6,564,564 downwards.
ACTAGTTAGTATATACAGCTATACTAGTATAGACTAGTTAGGTCTACAGCTATACTAGTATAGACTAGTTAGGTCTACAGCTATACTGCACTGAACAAAAAATATCAAAGCAACATGTAAAGTGTTGGTCCCATGTTTCCTGAGCTGAAATATAAGATCCCAGAAATGTTCCATACACAACTTCACTCAACTTTATATGGTCTCCCCCGTAGTTAACACTATACAACTTCACCCAACTTTATATGGTCTCCCCCTTAGTTAACACTATCAACGTGTCCCTTTACTGTGGAAATTGTGATCGAATCAACACAATATTTAGCTACTTTCAATGCAACATATCGAAACAAAACAAACAAGACTTAGTATGTAAAACTATGCAAAAGATTTTGTTGTATGGAGAACGCGGAGTAGGATTCTATTGCATTAGCAGGCACGACTCAGGCCTGTACTCTATACAGACCGGTGCGCCATAACCAATCAGAGCTGCAGTAGGCCTATATGTAAATAGGCCATTGCCATATATGGATCTGTGTCATTCAATTTGAACTGGACTGTGTTTACAGTATGAGCGGTCATGAGTAGATGCGCTTGTTTTGAGATCAAAGTGAGAGCTCCATGTAGCCACGTGTGCACAGTTGTTCATATCTTTTGCTAGCTAGTGAGTTATTAGCCCAGTTATAGTTAATTTCTAGTTGGCAATGGGGGGAGTGATTGCTTCCTACAAGAGCACAAAATGTGTACATTTCTAGACATCTTTGAGAAGCGAGTCAGGTAAAAAGGTTTTTCTTTTGTCTTAAAGGGGCGGTGTTGTATTTTGAGACAGGCTTGAAGAAGTATAGTAGCCAATAGGCAGAGGGGTAGCATAATTTGTCTGATTCTCTGTAATAATGGAATGGGAATGATGATGCATTTTATTTTGTGAAGTTTTTTTTTTTCATCAAGCACAACATTTCCCGTCACCTCAGTGTCTGAAGGACAAGTGGATAAACAGGTTAATGTCAAGCCCTGCAAGTTTTTTTTTTTTCAAAGTCTCATGGAATGTAGGCCAACATTGAACACCACACATTGGCTGCTACTGTAGGCTGAATGATAGAACAGCTATTTCCATGTTCAAATGTTATGGGATGCATTTTTCTCCATTGTTTTTGATGGTAGGCCACTCTGGTAGAACTACATTATGATCAAATAGCCACAGTAGTCTATTTGATCACTGTTCAATCTAACTTAAAGCGGGGACAGCCTCGGTGTTCACAGTAAATGCATGCTGGAAGTTGCACAGACATTTCACAATGTTCAAGTTTGCGCTGAGTCAATGACCCCCCCAAAATTGAGGCAACATTGATCATTACACAGGTGCATCTTGTGCTGGGGACAATAAAAGGTCACTCTAAAATGTGCAGTTTTGTCATACAACACAATGCCACAGATGTCTCAAGTTTTGAGGGAGTGTGCAATTGGCATGCTGACTGATGTTCATTTCTACCATAAGCGGTTTTAGAGAATTTTGCAGTACGTCCAACCTGCCTCTCAACCGTAGACCATGTGTATGGTGTTGTGTGGGTGAGTGTTCACAACGTTGACATCAGCAAACCAGTTTCCCATGGTGGTAGTGGGGTTATTGTATGGGCAGGCATAAGCTATGGACAACGAACACAATTGCATTTGATCAATTGCAATTTGAATGCACAGATATACCGTGACGAGATCCCGATCACTTCATATTTCAGCATGATAATGATAATGTCGCAAGGATCTGTACATAATTCCCGGAAGCTGAAAATGTCCCAGTTCTTCCATGGCCTGCATACTCACCAGACATGTCACCCATTGAGCCTGTTGGGATGCTCTCGATGGATGTGTACGACAGCATGTTCCAGTTCCCGTCAATATCCAGCAACTTCACACGACCTTTGAAGAGGAGTTGGACAACATTTTTCAGTCAACAATCCACGCCCCTACCTTTTCTTTTAAAGGTATCTGTGACCAACAGATGCATATCTGTATTCACAGTCATGTGAAATCCATAAATTAGGGTCTATTTCATTTATTTAAATTGACTGATTTCCTTATATGAACTGTAACTCAGTAAAATCTTTGACATTGTTGCATGTTTATTTTTGTTCAGTGTAGTATAGACAATTTATTGTATACAAAATAGTAAAAAATCAAGAACCCTGACATGAGTAGGTGTGTCCAAACTTTAGACTGGTACTGTAGGTATGGATCAAGCTAGGCTACAGGATAGGTAATAAACTACAGGATAGATAATAAACTACAGGATAGAGGATAGATAATAAACTACAGGATAGATAATAAACTACAGGATAGATAATAAACTACAGGATAGATAATAAACTACAGGATAGATAATAAACAGGATAGATAAACTACAGGATAGATAATAAACAGTAGCAGCAGAGTATGTGGTGAATCAGAAGGTTGCAAAAAGGGTCAATGCAGATAGTCCGGGTAGCTATTGGTTAACTATTTAGGAGTCTTATTATGGCCTGGGGGTAGACGCTGTTCAGGGTCCTGTTGGGTCCAGACTTGGTGCATCGGTACGGTCTCTGATTTGGGTGGCTGGGATCTTTGACAATTTTTAGGGCCTTCCTCTGACACCATTTGGTATAGAGGTTCTGGATGGCAGGAAGCTTGGTCCCAGTGATGCACTGGGCCATACGCACTACCCTCTGTAGTGTCTTGTGGATGGATACCAAGCAGTTGCCATGCCAAGCAGTGATGCAGCCAGACAAAATGCGCTCAATGGTGCAACTGTAGAACTTTTTGAGGAACTGAGGGCCCTTGAGTAATCTTTTCTGCCTTCTGTGGGGGAAGAGGTGTTGTCCTGTCTTTTTCATGCCTGTGTTGGTGTGTGCGGACCATGATAATTCCTTAGTGATGTGGACACCGAGGAACTTGTAGCTCTCGACCCGCTCCACTACAGCCCCGTCAATGTGCATGGGGGCTTGCTCTGCCCTCCGTTTCCTGTAGTCCACGATTTGTCTTGTTGGGTGAGAGGTTGTTGTCCTGGCACCACACTGCCAGGTCACAGACCTTCTCTCTATAGGCTGTCTCATCTTCGTCGGTGATCAGGCCAACCACTGTCGTGTCTTTAGCAAACTTAATGATGGTGTTTGAGTCGTGCCTGGCCGTGCAGTCATGAGTGAACAAGCAGTACAGGAGGGGACTACGCACGCACCTCTGAGGTGACCCCGTGTTGAGGGTCAGCGTGGGGGGCATGTTGTTGCCTACCCTCACCACTTGGGGGCGGCCCGTCAGGAAGTCCAGGATCGAGTTGCAGAGGGAGGTGTTCAGTCCAAGGGTCCTGTGTAGTCAATGAACATCATTCTCACATTGGTGTTTATTCTTGTCCAGGTGGGAGAGGACAGTAGAGAGAGAGAGAGAGTATTGTGGAGTGCAATAGAGATTCTGTCATCTGTGGGTTTGTTGGGGTGGTATGAGAATTGGAGTGGGTCCAGGGTGTCTGGGATGATGGTGTTGATGTGAGCCGTGTTGTCATCTGACGAAAATGAAGTTATTTTCTACCTAATGTGTTTTCTGTGAAGGAAAACTGTAGTTGCCCACCCCTGACCACTCTATTGAAGCAAAAAAACACGTGACTTTCAATATAAACATAGCCCCTGTCAATAATACACAGCTGGACTCGACTGCTTCCACTTTTTCGCATTTTGCTATTTCCAAACAAATATGTGACTGTCCACGAGAATCCAAATAGGTTAGATCAGGTTTGCAATGACTAACTTCATCAGACCACCTTTCACCCGTAGAGGGGGGAGGAAAGAACTAGTGGTGATTGACACTCACATCCTGTTGTAAATCAAGGGAGAAGATCCAGGCCTGTGCTCAAATTCACTAAAGGAATGTGCTTTGTCTCAACAGACTTTTTTTCCGCAGAAACTCTAACACGTTCAAAAGCGAATGCTGAAAAGATTATTTGAATTTAGAACGTGGGCAGTCTATAGAACACTGTCATTTTGTGATGTCATAAAAAAAATGTTAAAAGGGAAATACTGTAACTTGGAAAGTACACAGATTACATAGCTGAAGTTTCCATACTATGGGTTGTGCTTGTAATATGAAAAATGACTAACGTGTTTTTATTAAGAGAGGGATGTTATTAAGAGAGGGATGTGATTTGAGAAGCTATAAGAGATAATTGTTTTCCATAACTTTGCACAGTGAGTAATCACCGCCCCGGAGTGAGGTCAGGGAATGTGCCAGCCTGCCGGAACCGCCCCTTTTCGAGCAAATTATATAAATTATGGATTAAGGAAAAAACACATTGAACCAGGAAAAGCGTGAAGTGGCAGCAACACGTTTTAAAACGGTTTGAACTTTGAATCTCAACACGAGGTGGAGACGATAAACTCACCTCCCGGTACGGCTGATTAGCTGTCCTAAGTAAAGTATCTTAGAAAGCAAATTATAAGTAGGACCATCCTGTTACTCTGCTCAAATCATCGTATTACAATACTCTCATCACCCATTGGGGAACCATCGATACAGCTGGCTAGCCTATCTTCAAAGAAGCCTCTTTAAGAGCGAATGGACGGAAAGTCAACTTTGTAGTTCTGTTCAGGACTACACAACAAGTCACCGGACAACTACGAAGAAGGACAACAGTAGAGTAGTTGGAACCATTTCGGACAATCAGAGCCTTACAAGCGTGCCACAAATGCCCAATCCGCCTTTCCAAAGCTGGCCGTTCACCGAGAGATCCCTGGCGAAACCCATGCATTTCACGTAAATACGTTCATGATTTCTTACTCAAAGCGGGCGGCGGTTCGTGTTTAAAGGTATATGGTTACTGTAGGTAAGAGTAGTTTCTGAATGTGGTAATGTTAAGTGTCTCTATCCTACTCCATCTTTTCTTTAACAAGCATCCATGTTGTCATTTGGCTAGGGACCTGTTTTCAGTGTATTACGTCTCCAGTCAAGAACTGGTGCAGTGTGTGTGTGTGTTTGTTAATCCTGTGTTCCCACTTAATTAGCTAGTAAAAAAATGTATTAAACCAATTTGTGTAGTACTGAATCATAAGGCTTAGGTTTTTTGCCGATGCAAGGAGGTTGCGACTGTTCAGAATGGTGATACGAGGTTATGATTAATGAGTTGACTGTGTATACAGTTGAAGTCGGAAGTTTACGTACACTTATGTTGGAGTCAATTAAACTCGTTTTTCAACCACTCCACAAATTTCTAGTTAGCAAAATATAGTTTTGTCAAGTCGGTTAGGACATCAACTTTGTATGACACAAGTCATTTTAACAACAATTGTTTACAGATAGATTATTTTACTTATAATTCACTGTATCACAATTCCAGTGGGTCAGAATTTTACATACACTAAATTGACTGTGCCTTTAAACAGGTTGGAAAATTCCAGAAAATGATGTTATGGCTTTAGAAGCTTCTGATAGGCTAATTGACATCATTTGAGTCAATTGGAGACGTAGATGTATTTCAAGGCCTACCTTCAAACTCAATGCCTCTTTGCTTGACATCATGGGAAAATCAAAAGAAATCAGCCAAGACCTCAGAAAATAATTGTAGACCTCCATAAGTCTGGTTCATCCTTGAGAGCAATTTCCAAACGCCTGAAGGTACCATCAAATGTATTTATATAGCCCTTATTACATCAGCTGATATCTCAAAGTGCTGTGTTGATCTGTACAAACAATAGTACGCAAGTATAAACACCGTGGGACCACGCAGCCGTCATACCGCTCAGGAAGGAGACGCGTTCTGTCTCCTAGAGATGAACGTACTTCGGTGCGAAAAGTGTAAATCAATCCCAGAACAACAGCATAGGACCTTGTGAAGGTGCTGGAGGAAACAGTGGGGGTGCTTTGCTGCAGGAGGGACTGGTGCACTTCACAAAATAGATGGCATCATGAGGCAGGAAAATTATGTGGATATTTTGAAGCAACATCTCAAGACACCAGTCAGGAAGTTAACGCTTGGTCACAAATGAGTCTTCCAAATGGACAATGACCCCAAGCATACTTCCAAAGTTGTGGCAAAATGGCTTAAGGACAACAAAGTCAAGGTATTGGAGTGGCCATCACAAAACCCTGACCTCAATCCTATAGAAAGTATGTGGGCAGAACTGAAAAAGCGTTTGCGAGCAAGGAGGCCTACAAACCTGACTCAGTTACACCAGCTCTGTCAGGAGGAATGGGCCAAATTTCACCCAACTTATTGTGGGAAGCTTGTGGAAGGCTACCCAAAACGTTTGACCCAAGTTAAACAATTTATAGGCAATGCTACCAAATACTGATTGAGTGTGTAAACGTCTGACCCACTGGGAATATGATGAAAGAAAAGCTGAAATAAATCATTCTATCTACTATTGTTCTGACATTTCACATTCTTAAAATAAAGTGGTGATCCTAACTGACCTAAGACAGGGAATCTTTACTAGGATTAAATGTCAGGAATTGTGAAAAACGAAGTTCAAATGTATTTGGCTAAGGTGTATGTAAACTTCCGACTTCAACTGTAGATGTGATGGGTAAAAACAAACCTCTAAAAGGTTCATTTTGGAGATGGTAACTCTTTTTAAATATCCGCTCTCATGGTGTCCCAGATCCTAATTAGTTAATTGTTACATGATTTAATTTAGTTGTGTAACAATTTGAATATACTTAGTTAATTAGTTAAATTAGTCTTCAGATTAATGTTAAAGTCAAGTCAAGACAACTGGCTCAACTGTTCTGGGGAACTTCGGTAAACTTCATCATGTAAATAATGTGACAGGTGAAATGAAGAACGTAATCTGATTTATCTCCTAACGTATTGCTCAAGTTGACAGCAGGTTTTTACTTAAAAAAGTAGCTAGAAATATTAGCATTTATTGAAAAACCATCCCGTGGCTATTTCCAAATACCCCCGGTATACAGTATACCGCCCAAGCCTAGTGACAGCAGCTCTAACTAGGAACAGATGGATGAGAACAAGAGGTCTCGTCTTCCACTTACATCCTGGTCCAATCACGCGTGTGTGTTTGTGTGTGACCGTCTGTGTATCTGATGAGTGGGAGTGAGTATGGTTTCATTTTTGTGCCTGTCTGCCTGCGGTGACGTGCGTCTCAACCTGTGTGACATTTAGCGGCTTGCCGTTAGCTGAGCCGAAGCCCTCTCCCTCCAAGTTTGGCCCCAGGTCATGTCTCTCTCTCTGTCTTGCGCGCTTTCTCTGGCTCTCTCTCTCTCTGGCTCTCTCTCTCTCTGGCTCTCTCTCTCTCTGGCTCTCTCTCTCTCTGGCTCTCTCTGGCTCTCTCTCGCTCTCTCTGTCTCGCGCTCTCTGTCTCGCGCTCTCTGTCTCGCGCTCTCTGTCTCGCGCTCTCTGTCTCGCGCTCTCTGTCTCGCGCTCTCTCTGTCTCGCGCTCTCTCTGTCTCGCGCTCTCTCTGCTCTCAATTCAATTCAATTCAATTCAAGGGGCTTTATTGGCATGGGAAACATGTGTTAACATTGCCAAAGCAAGTGAGGTAGATAATAAACAAAAGTGAAATAAACAATAAAAATGAACAGTAAACATTACACTCACAGAAGTTCCAAAAGAATAAAGACATTTCAAATGTCATATTACATCTATACACAGTGTTGTAACAATGTACAAATGGTTAAAGTACAAAAGGGAAAATAAATAAGCATAAATATGGGTTGTATTTACAATGGTGTTTGTTCTTCACTGGTTGACCTTTTCTTGTGGCATCAGGTCACACATCTTGCTGCTGTGATGGCACACTGTGGAATTTCACCCAATAGATATGGGAGTTTATAAAAATGGGGTTTGTTTTCAAATTCTTTGTGGATCTGTGTAATCTGAGGGAAATATGTGTCTCTAATATGGTCATACATTTGGAAGGAGGTTAGGAAGTGCAGCTCAGTTTCTCTCTGTCTTGCTCTCTCTCTTTGTCTCTGTCTCAGTCTCTCTCTCTCCTGCCTTCTCACGCAACACTGCTGAACCATAGGCACAGCAGACACTGATGGACTGGGCCTTTCTGGCCCTCTGTGGGTGCGTTCCAGGTTAACTTAATTGCAGCCGCAGCAGATTGATAATATCATATTCATGTGGGTCCACTTCCTCCAGAGATGTATTCACTTCGTCAGGTGTTGTGAGGTCAGCTGTAGTAAAGACGGTCTGGAACGCACCCTTTATGTAATTTTGGCCTCAGGGTTTGGTCTGTTCCTCTGTCTGTCATGAGGCTGATGATCTGCACACCTGTAGTAAAGACGGTCTGGAACGCACCCTTTATGTAATTTTGGCCTCAGGGTTTGGTGTTCCTAGGTGTTTGTCGTTAGCCATTACAAGCTGGCACTAATACTTACACACGCTTAGACACGCTTGTCTCTCAGCTCTGTTTTTGATTCTTTACCTGCCAGTGAAATGACTTCATGCCTCACCCTTATAACGTATGACTCAGCCATCTGAAATGGCTCCCTATATAGTGCACTACTTTGGACCCTTCTAAAAGCTCTTTTTACATCAGCGGCAACGGGTCACATTGGCTTTCAGCAATTAGCATTTTCACAATGCAGACTTTAAAAAAATCAGCCTTTTTTTACATCATTTTATATTGAAAGTCAACTGTTTTTTTAATTCAATAGAGTGATCATTCACGTGCAACTATAGTTTTTCTTCACGCAACATAAATGAATGCAACACATTCGGCAGAAAATAGCTTTGTGTTTCATCAGATGGCAGCAGAAGCGCAAGGCTATTTGGCTAACAGAACAGACAAGCATAAGTCAATTAGCTTACAATTAATTATTTTTGTATTTTTTCCAGAGATGATGCATGTCCATCATAGAAAGAATGTAGCCAGCTACATTTCCTAATGCTTTGCTTCAAGTTAGCCCAATGCAGCTTTTTAACTTGCTACCGGAGAACTACACTCAAGGCAAACGTACATCAGTCAGAGGATGGATGTCTGCTGATCCAATGCCTGCTTAGTGAATGAATGCGGGCGTTTGATTGGTCAAGACGAGGGAAAATATATCTCATACGAGTGGGGAAGACCAAAATGTGTCCCTTTACAGTCGTGATTTGGAGCGAACCGTGACTGACGCCCAGCAGAAATTACAATAAGAATAATTATTTATTTATCCTTTATTTAACTAGGTAAGTCAGTTAATTAAGAACAGTCAGTTTAGACCGCTGAACCAGGGTCTGTAATGATGCTTCTAACACTGAGATGCAGTGCCTTAGACCACTGAACCAGGGTCTGTAGTGACCCCTCTAACACTGAGATGCAGAGCCTTAGACCACTGAACCAGGGTCTGTAGTGACACCTCTAACACTGAGATGCAGAGCCTTAGACCGCTGAATCAGGGTCTGTAGTGACCCCTCTATCACTGAGATGCAGAGCCTTAGACCGCTGAACCAGGGTCTGTAGTGACACCTCTATCACTGAGATGCAGAGCCTTAGACCGCTGAACCAGGGTCTGTAGTGACCCCTCTATCACTGAGATGCAGAGCCTTAGACCGCTGAACCAGGGTCTGTAGTGACGCCTCTATCACTGAGATGCAGAGCCTTAGACTGCTGAACCAGGGTCTGTAGTGACACCTCTATCACTGAGATGCAGAGCCTTAGACCGCTGAACCAGGGTCTGTAGTGACACCTCTATCACTGAGATGCAGAGCCTTAGACCGCTGAACCAGGGTCTGTAGTGACACCTCTATCACTGAGATGCAGAGCCTTAGACCGCTGAACCAGGGTCTGTAGTGACACCTCTAACACTGAGATGCAGAGCCTTAGACTGCTGAACCAGGGTCTGTAGTGACACCTCTATCACTGAGATGCAGAGCCTTAGACCGCTGAACCAGGGTCTGTAGTGACACCTCTATCACTGAGATGCAGAGCCTTAGACTGCTGAACCAGGGTCTGTAGTGACACCTCTATCACTGAGATGCAGAGCCTTAGACTGCTGAACCAGGGTCTGTAGTGACCCCTCTAACACTGAGATGCAGAGCCTTAGACCGCTGAACCAGGGTCTGTAGTGACACCTCTATCACTGAGATGCAGAGCCTTAGACCGCTGAACCAGGGTCTGTAGTGACACCTCTATCACTGAGATGCAGAGCCTTAGACCGCTGAACCAGGGTCTGTAGTGACACCTCTAACACTGAGATGCAGAGCCTTAGACCGCTGAACCAGGGTCTGTAGTGACACCTCTATCACTGAGATGCAGAGCCTTAGACTGCTGAACCAGGGTCTGTAGTGACACCTCTATCACTGAGATGCAGAGCCTTAGACTGCTGAACCAGGGTCTGTAGTGACACCTCTATCACTGAGATGCAGAGCCTTAGACTGCTGAACCAGGGTCTGTAGTGACACCACTATCACTGAGATGCAGAGCCTTAGACCGCTGAACCAGGGTCTGTAGTGACACCTCTATCACTGAGATGCAGAGCCTTAGACCACTGAACCAGGGTCTGTAGTGACACCTCTATCACTGAGATGCAGAGCCTTAGACTGCTGAATCAGGGTCTGTAGTGACACCTCTATCACTGAGATGCAGAGCCTTAGACCGCTGAACCAGGGTCTGTAGTGACGCCTCTATCACTGAGATGCAGAGCCTTAGACTGCTGAACCAGGGTCTGTAGTGACACCTCTATCACTGAGATGCAGTGCCTTAGACCGCTGAACCAGGGTCTGTAGTGACACCTCTATCACTGAGATGCAGAGCCTTAGACCGCTGAACCAGGGTCTGTAGTGACACCTCTATCACTGAGATGCAGAGCCTTAGACTGCTGAACCAGGGTCTGTAGTGACACCTCTAACACTGAGATGCAGTGCCTTAGACCGCTGAACCAGGGTCTGTAGTGACACCTCTATCACTGAGATGCAGAGCCTTAGACTGCTGAACCAGGGTCTGTAGTGACACCTCTAACACTGAGATGCAGTGCCTTAGACCGCTGAACCAGGGTCTGTAGTGACACCTCTATCACTGAGATGCAGAGCCTTAGACTGCTGAACCAGGGTCTGTAGTGACACCTCTATCACTGAGATGCAGAGCCTTAGACTGCTGAACCAGGGTCTGTAGTGACACCTCTATCACTGAGATGCAGAGCCTTAGACTGCTGAACCAGGGTCTGTAGTGACACCTCTATCACTGAGATGCAGAGCCTTAGACTGCTGAACCAGGGTCTGTAGTGACACCTCTAACACTGAGATGCAGAGCCTTAGACTGCTGAACCACTCAGGAGTTTACAAACTCAACAAGATATATATTTTTTTCTGTGTTTAAAAAAAATCTTTCCTGTGTTATTGAGACCTCTGTCATAAAGTGCTTTAAAGATACTAAAACCCCAAAGAGCAATGCAGAGGCAGCAGCTTGATGTGTGCTTGGCACACGTGGTTCAGTGTGGAAGGTTAGTGATGGGTCAACAGCCATTGTCTCTTCCTTCTCTTGTGAAAGCCAGTCCCTCATTGTGAACTTTTGGGTTGTGTGGTGAATGAAAGTTTAGTATCCCTATCTTATCTCGTCTCCTTTTCTCATGAAGTACACTCCCTCATTGTGAACTCATGTGAGACACAAAACATGACGTGACCTGCTCGTTGCCAAGGAAGTGATTGAATTGTCTGCACGGCAACTCTTCTATTCATTTCGTTGAAATGTAGACTTATCTAGGAGACTTCCCGCGGTCATCCTTTAGAGCGAAAGTCATGGACGTCACCAGGATCTGGCTGTTAGATCCAAATGATTTTTGTTCGGCCTCGACACTTTTGCGCAGCTGCAATGGTGGAAATAAACAATTTAGTCAACTGAATGCGCCACTTAGTTCATACACCTGTAGTTATGTGAGACTCCTGAAGTCATCCAACTGTTGCTATCAGGGGTGTAGTGTTGCCGGGGCGCAGCTGAACGCTCTGAATGACGCTATGTATCGCGAGATCACTTAATTCATTTGGGGGGGGCGGACAATTGATGTTTTTTGGGGGGCTTAATTCAAAGATGGCTCATTCACTAAGGCTAGACTATGGCTTTTTTGCTGTCATGGCATTACAGATGCCCAGTCATGTTGTCTAGCCTCTAACCCTCAGTCAGCACTAAAGCAGAATCTAGACCCAATGCAGCAGATATGTATGAGACCGTTGTTTCCTGTGTGGATAGGAAGTTGTAATCCTTTTGAATACATTTCCCCATATGAAAATGTGAATTGAAGGTGCTGTGGGTTCCTGGTAGAATCCTATGTTGTGCTGTTAGTGGCTTAGGAGGACATCAATGCATGTGAGCACTCAAACAGAGCGTCTGTAGGAATTTAAAGAATGTTATGATTGATTGGGACTGTCTCTTACATAAATACCAAGATTGCACACTGCGGCTGTGTCCCAAATGGCACCCTTTTGCCCTACGTAGTGCGCTACTTTTGACCAGAGCCCTATTATCCCTGGTCAAAAGTAGTGCACTATGTAGGGAATAGGGGTGCCATTTGTGTGACACGTCTAGTCTACGTGGTTCTGATGGATAGCTGAGCTGGTTGTCAGGAGCAGATGGATGTAGTATGGAGCTGGCTCCTGGCAACACCTTGCCTGACCACTCACCCTGAATTTAATTCTGCAGCTCTTTATTGAGCACGCCGTACGTTCAGTCTGACACTGCCATCGTAGGAGTTGTTTGTGCTGACATCAAAATGAGGATAGTCTAACAACCAATCAGAGTATCAAAGCCAATGATGTGATTTGTGTAGAGACTGACTGCTGAGAGACGTAGAGAGACTGACGTGGAGTGAGACCGTGGTAGGAGGAGAGAATCCCACTGGGTTAATTGTGGTAGGAAGAGAGAATCCCACTGGGTTAATCGTGGTAGGAGGAGAGAATCCCACCGGGTTAATCGTGGTAGGAGGAGAGAATCCCACTGGGTTAATCGTGGTAGAAGGAGAGAATCCCACTGGGTTAATCGTGGTAGGAGGAGAGAATCCTACTGGGTTAATCGTGGTAGGAAGAGAGAATCCCACTGGGTTAATCGTGGTAGGAGGAGAGAATCCCACTGGGTTAATCGTGGTAGGAGGAGAGAATCCCACTGGGTTAATCGTGGTAGGAAGAGAGAATCCCACTGGGTTAATCGTGGTAGGAGGAGAGAATCCCACTGGGTTAATCGTGGTAGGAAGAGAGAATCCCACTGGGTTAATCGTGGTAGGAGGAGAGAATCCCACTGGGTTAATCGTGGTAGGAGGAGAGAATCCCACTGGGTTCATCGTGGTAGGAAGAGAGAATCCCTCTGGGTTAATCGTGGTAGGAAGAGAGAATCCCTCTGGGTTAATTGTGGTAGGAGGCGAGAATCCCTCTGGGTTAATTGTGGTAGGAAGAGAGAATCCCACTGGGTTAATTGTGGTAGGAAGAGAGAATCCCTCTGGGTTAATTGTGGTAGGAAGAGAGAATCCCTCTGGGTTAATTGTGGTAGGAGGCGAGAATCCCTCTGGGTTAATTGTGGTAGGAGGCGAGAATCCCTCTGGGTTAATTGTGGTAGGAAGAGAGAATCCCACCGGGTTAATCGTGGTAGGAAGAGAGAATCCCACCGGGTTAATCGTGGTAGGAAGAGAGAATCCCACCGGGTTAATCGTGGTAGGAAGAGAGAATCCGACTGGGTTAATCGTGGTAGGAAGAGAGAATCCCACCGGGTTAATCGTGGTAGGAGGAGAGAATCCCACTGGGTTAATCGTGGTAGGAGGAGAGAATCCCACTGGGTTAATCGTGGTAGGAGGAGAGAATCCCACTGGGTTAATCGTGGTAGGAGGAGAGAATCCCACCGGGTTAATCGTGGTAGGAAGAGAGAATCCCACCGGGTTAATCGTGGTAGGAGGAGAGAATCCCACTGGGGTTAATCGTGGTAGGAGGAGAGAATCCCACTGGGGTTAATCGTGGTAGGAAGAGAGAATCCCACTGGGTTAATCGTGGTAGGAGGCGAGAATCCCACTGGGTTAATCGTGGTAGGAGGTGAGAATCCCACTGGGTTAATCGTGGTAGGAGGAGAGAATCCCACTGGGTTAATCGTGGTAGGAGGAGAGAATCCCACCGGGTTAATCGTGGTAGGAGGAGAGAATCCCACTGGGTTAATCGTGGTAGGAGGAGAGAATCCCACTGGGGTTAATCGTGGTAGGAAGAGAGAATCCCACTGGGGTTAATCGTGGTAGGAGGCGAGAATCCCACTGGGGTTAATCGTGGTAGGAGGCGAGAATCCCACTGGGTTAATTGTGGTAGGAAGAGAGAATCCCACTGGGTTAATCGTGGTAGGAAGAGAGAATCCCACTGGGTTAATCGTGGTAGGAGGAGAGAATCCCACTGGGTTAATTGTGGTAGGAAGAGAGAATCCCACTGGGTTAATTGTGGTAGGAGGAGAGAATCCCACTGGGTTAATTGTGGTAGGAGGAGAGAATCCCACTGGGTTAATCGTGGTAGGAAGAGAGAATCCCACTGGGTTAATCGTGGTAGGAAGAGAGAATCCCACTGGGTTAATCGTGGTAGGAGGAGAGAATCCCACTGGGGTTAATCGTGGTAGGAGGAGAGAATCCCACTGGGTTAATCGTGGTAGGAGGAGAGAATCCCACTGGGTTAATCGTGGTAGGAGGAGAGAATCCCACCGGGTTAATCGTGGTAGGAAGAGAGAATCCCACCGGGTTAATCGTGGTAGGAGGAGAGAATCCCACCGGGTTAATCGTGGTAGGAAGAGAGAATCCCACTGGGTTAATCGTGGTAGGAGGAGAGAATCCCACTGGGTTAATTGTGGTAGGAGGAGAGAATCCTACTGGGTTAATCGTGGTAGGAGGAGAGAATCCCACTGGGTTAATCGTGGTAGGAAGAGAGAATCCCACTGGGTTAATCGTGGTAGGAGGAGAGAATCCCACTGGGTTAATTGTGGTAGGAAGAGAGAATCCCACTGGGTTAATTGTGGTAGGAGGAGAGAATCCCACTGGGTTAATTGTGGTAGGAGGAGAGAATCCCACTGGGTTAATCGTGGTAGGAAGAGAGAATCCCACTGGGTTAATCGTGGTAGGAAGAGAGAATCCCACTGGGTTAATCGTGGTAGGAAGAGAGAATCCCACTGGGTTAATCGTGGTAGGAGGAGAGAATCCCACTGGGGTTAATCGTGGTAGGAGGAGAGAATCCCACTGGGTTAATCGTGGTAGGAGGAGAGAATCCCACTGGGTTAATCGTGGTAGGAGGAGAGAATCCCACCGGGTTAATCGTGGTAGGAAGAGAGAATCCCACCGGGTTAATCGTGGTAGGAGGAGAGAATCCCACCGGGTTAATCGTGGTAGGAAGAGAGAATCCCACTGGGTTAATCGTGGTAGGAGGAGAGAATCCCACTGGGTTAATTGTGGTAGGAGGCGAGAATCCCTCTGGGTTAATTGTGGTAGAAATTGGATTCCCTATGCTGTCTAGCTCAACTAATGGTAATGACCTAAATTCTTTTCTTAGATGAATAGAGAGATAGGTGGCTGGTTGGCTGGTTGCCGTTTGGTTGTTAAAGGCTTAGGCCCTAATCCAAATCACAGCTCCCTCCCTCCCATGTTGTTTCCATATTAATAATGAATTATATGAAGTGTTTTTCTCCTCACTAAAGCTTTATTATATAATGATAGTAACAATGTATTGTAAGTAGGCTTTAGCAGGCAGGTGTTTTGCCAATGATCAAAGCTGAAGTGTGGTTGTGTGTGTGTGTGGTTGTGTGTGTGGTTGTGTGTGTGGTTGTGTGGTTGTGTGTGTGGTTGTGTGTGTGTGTGTGTGGTTGTGTGTGTGTGGTTGTGTGTGTGGTTGTGTGTGTGAGAAGATGATCCAGAAGGAGTGGACCAGTTCCTCTTCTCTTTTAGTGGATTTCAGCTCAGTGAAGGAGAATGTATTTCTCCCCTCTAAGTGCTCTCCTCTCTGTTTCCATGTCAGTCAGGTAGGTGCTGCAGAGCCTCTTCCTCCACCACAGTATGAGTTGAGGCATAGGGTGGATCCCAAATGGGGCTCTATTCCCTATAGGGTTGACACAATTACCTTATAACCTTGTAACTGTTGTAACCTGTTGTAACCACCCAGGGCTTCTGAATCAAGTGCACCTACAGCCAGCAGCGTCAACACAAAGAAAAGGAGCACAAGCCTCTATGCCTTTAGCGTGGGCTTTTCTACACACATTTTGGGTGATCGATTAGGAATGCCTTGGGACCGCTTGGTGACCACTGTCTCACAGTGTTGTGTAAGTAGCCCAAAGCTCTGAGCTTGTATAAGTAATTAGGGCAAGGCTGGTTTTTACTATGGAGCTAGGTCGTTCACCTACTTCACTGTGTAAACTAGGCTATCTCTCAGGCAGCAGATGTTGTAGGGTAAACACTGCAGATTAGATTCCAACATCTGGCCAGCATTACTTGGATAGTGATATTTCTACTTGGTGCGGCGAGTTTGAAAAAGTTTGACTTCCTGTTGCCATCTCCTCTTCCTGTCCCCTGTAGTATCTGGGCCCAGTTAAAACACCTTAAGCGTTTCCCTTGAGGAATAATTGCCTCTCAAACGTTTTCCTTTTACCTAAGGGAATTGTTTAAGGGTGTTGCATAGTGCCCCTCAAAACGTTTTCCTTAGGTAAGGGATAGAGGTTGACCGATTATGATTTTTCAACACCGATACCGATTATTGGAGAACCAAAAAAAGTTGATACCGATTAATCGGCCAATTTTTTTATTTATATATATTTGTAATAATGACAATTACAACAATACTGAATGAACAATGAACACTTTTATTTTAACTTAATATAATACATAAATAAAATCTATTTAGCCTCAAATAAATAATGAAACATGTTCAATTTGGTTTAAATAATGCAAAAACACAGTGTTGGAGAAGAAAGTAAAAGTGCAATATGTGCCATGTAAAAAAGCTAATATTTAAGTTCGTTGCTCAGAACATGAGAACATATGAAAGCTGGTGGTTCCTTTTAAAACATGAGTCTTCAATATTCCCAGGTAAGAAGTTTTAGGTTGTAGTTATTATAGGAATTATGCCTCGTCGACTATTTCTCTCTATACTATTTGTATTTCATAGACCTTTGACTATTGGATGATCTTATAGGCACTTTAGTATTGCCAGCCTAATCTCGGGAGTTGATAGGCTTGAAGTCA
Source organism: Salvelinus namaycush (assembly GCF_016432855.1). Taxonomy (NCBI): domain Eukaryota; kingdom Metazoa; phylum Chordata; class Actinopteri; order Salmoniformes; family Salmonidae; genus Salvelinus; species Salvelinus namaycush. Next base: position 6,547,439 of record NC_052311.1, on the reverse strand, counting down.
AACAGCTCTGTGCTTCAAGCATTGCTAAGAGCTGCTGGCAAACGCAGTAAAGTGCTGTTTGTTTGAATGCTTACGAGCCTGCTGCTGCCTACCACCGCTCAGTCAGACTGCTCTATCAAATCATAGACTTAATTATAATATAATAAACACAGAAATACGAGCCTTAGGTCATTAATATGGTCAAATCCGGGAACATTTTTTTTATTTTTTATTATTCTTTCAGTGAAATACGAAACCGTTCCGTATTTTATCGAACGGGTGGCAACCCCCTAAGTCTAAATATTGCTGTTACATTGCACAACCTTCAATGCTATGTCATAATTATGTAAAATTCTGCCAAATTAGTTTGCAATGAGCCAGGTGGCCCAAACTGTTGAATATATACCCTGACTCTGCTTGCAATGAACGCAAGAGAAAATACATAATTTCCCTAGTTAATATTGCCTGCTAACATGAATTTCTTTTAACTAAATATGCAGGTTTAAAAAAAATACTCGTGTATTGGGTGAAGAATTAAGGTAGGAGGAAAAGCGTTTCCTATGGTTAGGACATTTAGTCTGATAGAAAGTAGCTTTAGCAGCGGAGACCGAGGAAAAGAAGGTAGAGAGGAGGGAGTGAAAGGATGATGGGTCCTCCGGAAGTTAGGGTTAGTTTAGTTTTTCTTCATTTTCGCTCAGCTGCCCTCAGCCCTGTTCTGTAAGCTCCCAATGAGTCATTCAGCCATGGAGCAGGAGGGGAGGGCCAAGCCGACCGGGAAGAAAGGGGAGAATGTGTGAGTCATAGGATGCGGAAAGGCAGGAGAGTAGGGCTGAAAGAGGCAGAGTCAGGAGACAGGAGGGAGAAGGATTTCGCAGAAGGCAGAGATGATAGGAGAGAGAGATCGAAAACTGCGACGACGCATGACCATCTGGGTAGGGGCTGAGTGGCTAGGGTTGGAGGAAAGGGAGCCAGAAAAGGAAACAAAGTAGTGATCAGAGACCTGGAGAGGGGTTGCAGTGAGATTAATAGAACAGAGACCTGGAGAGGGGTTGCAGTGAGATTAATAGAACAGAGACCTGGAGGGGGGTTGCAGTGAGATTAATAGAACAGAGACCTGGAGGGGGGCTGCAGTGAGATTAATAGAACAGAGACCTGGAGGGGGGCTGCAGTGAGATTAATAGAACAGAGACCTGGAGGGGGGTTGCAGTGAGATTAATAGAACAGAGACCTGGAGGGGGGCTGCAGTGAGATTAATAGAACAGAGACCTGGAGGGGGGTTGCAGTGAGATTAATAGAACAGAGACCTGGAGGGGGGTTGCAGTGAGATTAATAGAACAGAGACCTGGAGGGGGGTTGCAGTGAGATTAATAGAACAGAGACCTGGAGGGGGGCTGCAGTGAGATTAATAGAACAGAGACCTGGAGGGGGGCTGCAGTGAGATTAATAGAACAGAGACCTGGAGGGGGGTTGCAGTTAGATTAATAGAACAGAGACCTGGAGGGGGGCTGCAGTGAGATTAATAGAACAGAGACCTGGAGGGGGGCTGCAGTGAGATTAATAGAGCAGAGACCTGGAGGGGGGCTGCAGTGAGATTAATAGAACAGAGACCTGGAGGGGGGCTGCAGTGAGATTAATAGAACAGAGACCTGGAGGAGGGTTGCAGTGTGATTAATAGAACAGAGACCTGGAGGGGGGTTGCAGTGAGATTAATAGAACAGAGACCTGGAGGGGGGCTGCAGTGAGATTAATAGAACAGAGACCTGGAGGGGGGCTGCAGTGAGATTAATAGAACAGAGACCTGGAGGGGGGCTGCAGTGAGATTAATAGAACAGAGACCTGGAGGGGGGCTGCAGTGAGATTAGTAGGAGAACAGCCTCTAGTAAAGATGAGGTCCAGCATATTGTCTGCCGTGTGAGTGGGAGGGGACTGGGAATGAGTGAGGTCAAAATAGGCAAGGATGGGAATGAAAGAGTTGAAAATAAATGAATCGAATGTAGACGTCAGTAGGTTGAAGTAGCCCAGTACGAAGAGCGTTGAGCCATGATATTATACTGAACAGAAATATAAACCCAAACATGTAAAGTGTTGGTCCCATGTTTCATGAGCTGAAATAAAAGATCTCAGACATTTTCCATATGCACACAAAGCTTATTTCTCTCAGTTTGTGCGCAATTTTGTTTACATACCTGTCAGTGAGCATTTCTCCTTTGCCAAGATAATCCTTCCACCTGACAGGTGTGGCATACCAAGGGGACAATAAAAGGCCACTCTAAAATGTGCAGTTTTTGTCACACAGCACAATGCCACACATGTCTCTAGTTTTGAGGGAGTGTGCAATTGGCATGTTGACTGCAGGAATGTCCACCAGAGCTGTTGCCACATACTTTGATTTTCTCTACCATAAGCCGCCTCCAATGTCGTTTTAGAGCATTTGTCAGTATGTCCAACCGGCCTCACAACCGTAGACCACGTGTAACCACGCCAGCCAAGGATCTCAACATCCGGCTTCTTCACCTGCAGGATCATCTGAGACCAGCCACCCGGACAGCTGATGAAACTGGATTTGCACAACCAAAGAATTTATGAACAAACTGTTAGAAACCATCTTAGGGAAGTTAATCTGCGTGCTCGTCGTCCACACCAGGGTCTTGACCTGACTGCAGTTCGGTGACGTAACCGACTTCAAATGGTAAATGCTCACCTTCGCTGACCACTGGCACGCTGGAGAAGTGTGCTCTTCACAGATGAAACCCGGTTTCGACTGTACCGGGCAGACGGTTTGTATGGCGTCGTGTGGACGAGCAGTTTGCTAATGTCAACGTTGTGAACAGTGCCCCATGGTGGGGTTGGGGGTATGGACATGCATAATCTACGGACAATAAACACACTTGCATTTTATCAATGGCAATTTGAATGTACAGAGATACCGTGATGAGATCCTGAGGCCCATTTTCATGCCATTCATCCTCTGCCATCACCTCATGTTTCAGCATGATAATGCACAGCCCCATGTCTCAAGGATCTGGACACAATTCCTGGAACATGAAAATGTCCCAGTTCTTCCATGGCCTGCATACTCACCAGACATGTCACCCATTGAGCCTGTTGGGATGCTCTCGATGGACGTGTACGACAGCATGTTCCAGTTCCTGCCAATATCAAGCAACTTCGCACAGCCATTGAAGAGGAGTGGGTCAACATTCCACAGGCCACAATCAACAGCCTGATCAACTGTATGTGAAGGAGATGTGTCACATGGCATGAGGCAAATGGTGGTCACACCAGATACTGACTGGTTTTCTGATCCACGACCCTACCTTCTTTTTTCTTTTTCTTTTAAAGGTATCTCTGACCAACAGATGCGTATCTGTATTCACAGTCATATGTAATCCATAAATTAGGGCCTAATGAATGTATTTCAATTTACTGATTTCCTTATAAGAAGTGTAACTCAGTAAAGTCTTTGAAATTGTTGCATGTTACGTTTATATTTTTATTCAGTATAGCTTATCAAGGTCAAGCTCATTTAAGGGAACTCTTTAAAGACACCTGGTGGGTCGAAAGATGACGATGTTAATTTTGAGTGGACAAGTGACAGTTACAACATGGAATTCTAATCGGTACACTGGACAGGTAAGTGAGGGGGAATAGAGAAAATCTCCACTCAGGAGAAATGAGTAGTCCTGTGCCATCACCACGACGACCAGATGCTCTCGGACTATGAGAGAAAACGTAGTCGGATGACGGGAGAGCAGCTGGAGTAGCACTGTTCTCTGGGATGATCCATGTCTCCGTCGGGGACAACAAGTCTACTGACTGAAGGGCAGCGTAGGCTGAGATTTAACTCAGCGTTCTCCACCGCAGATCAGCAGTTCCAAACGCTGCCGGACACTCAGAATTCCACAGCGGTTGTGCGTATACGGTACACTAAATGACACTAAATTAGAAAGCCACGGGTTGGGGAGCGTCTGTAAAGCCTTTAGGGCTTTAGGGCTTTACAGAGTAAACCTCATAGTGAACACTGCAGAAAGTCTCGTTACAATTAGCCTAATATTTTTTGCTTGGTGCAGGGAGTTTGAAAGAGTTTCACTTCCTCTGTCGTCTTCTCTTTCTTGTCCTATAGAAAACTCTGTGAGGGAATGTAAGAGCTTCCTGTGGCCTTGAAGCTCTGCTCTTAGCAGCATTTGCTTTCACAGAGGAAATTGTGTCTCCACACTTTGTCATGCAACCTTGATCTATGTAGCGCTGCCAACCCGGAAAAACACATTTCATATTTCTGTCTTCTTATAGGATGTATTCCAAATGGCATACTATTTACTATACAGTGCACTACTTGTGACGAGGACCCATAGGAAATAGTATCCTATTTGGAACACAAGCGATGAGAAGCCAGAAATGAAATGTTTTTCAGGGTTGTTTAGGTGCCGTTTGGGACATAGCTACGGTCAAGCCCACGGTGTGGCGGATGCGTAGTCAGGCCCGCCCAGTATAGGTCGGCTCAGCACTGTGTAAAGGGTCAAAAAAAGTGTCACACGGTCGGGGTCAGAACCACAGCGGCTCTGAGCAGGATCATGATGGCTCTGTTGTTGTTGGGACTGGCAGCAGCAGAGTTCAGGTCGTCTGCTCATCCAGCCCGCCCAGTATCTGTCCGTTTGGCTCAGCAGTGTGTAAAGGGTAATGGTGTGAACAAGGTCCGGGTCAGACAGACCTATACAGACAGATGGACCCTACTCCACCCTACCCTTGATGGTTATTTATGCTGCTGACCGGTTGAGTGTTGCTGGACTGGTTATTTATGCTGCTGATTGGTTGAGTGTTGCTGGACTGGTTATTTATACTGCTGACTGGTTGAGTGTTGCTGGACTGGTTATTTATACTGCTGACTGGTTGAGTGTTGCTGGACTGGTTATTTATACTGCTGACTGGTTGAGTGTTGCTGGACTGGTTATTTATACTGCTGACTGGTTGAGTGTTGCTGGACTGGTTATTTATACTGCTGGACTGGTTATTTATACTGCTGACTGGTTGAGTGTTGCTGGACTGGTTATTTATACTGCTGACTGGTTGAGTGTTGCTGGACTGGTTATTTATGCTGCTGACTGGTTGAGTGTTGCTGGACTGGTTATTTATGCTGCTGACTGGTTGAGTGTTGCTGGACTGGTTATTTATGCTGCTGACTGGTTGAGTGTTGCTGGACTGGTTGAGTGTTGCTGGACTGGTTATTTATACTGCTGACTGGTTGAGTGTTGCTGGACTGGTTATTTATGCTGCTGACTGGTTGTGTTGCTTGACTGGTTGAGTGTTGCTGGACTGGTTATTTATACTGCTGACTGGTTGAGTGTTGCTGGACTGAAGTCATTCCTTTGCTCGTCAGACCCAACCGATTCTGACTCCCTTAGCTGAGTGGGTTGGCCCTAACGATGATGGTAACAACCTACCTCCACTTGATGTAACTGGTACTATTTTACACTTTGATGGCTTGGGTCTACTCTACAGTCTACAAGCCATGTCTCAGGGCTAAGTATGGAAATACTCTGATCTTGACTGTCTGGGGAGTTTTGCTGTTGTCTTAAACCACCAGAGACCTGTGTCGTAAATGGCTCACGATACCTCCATATACTCTGCATTCGGTTTGTAACACTTTTTTTTTTTAAACGTTAGTCTTATTCTAAAATGGATCAAATGTATTTTTCTCCTCATACATCTACACACAATACCCCCTAATGATAAAGGCGAAAACAGGTTTTTAGAAATGTTTGCAAATTTATATTTAAAAAAAAAAAAAAAAAAAACATACCTTATTTACATATGTTTTCTGACCCTTTGCTATGAGACTCGAAATTTGAGCGCAGGTGCATCCTGGTTCCATTGATCATCTTTGATGTTTCTACAACTTGATTGGAGTCCACCTGTGGTAAATTCAATTGATTGGATATGATTTGGAAAGGCACACACCTGTCTATATAAGGTCCCACAGTTGACAGTGCATGTAAGAGAAAAAAATCAGGCCATGAGGTCGAAGGAATTGTCCGTAGAGCTCCGGAACAGGATTGTGTCGAGGCACATTCTTAAATGAAAGCTGTTTGGAACCACAAAGACTCTTCCTAGAGCTGGCCGCCCGGCCAAACTGGGGTTAGAAGGGCCTTGGTCAGGGAGGTGAGCTCCAGAGTTCCTCTGTGGAGATGGGAGAACCTTCCAGAAGGACAACCATCGCTGCAGCTCACCACCAATCAGGCCTTCATGGTAGAGTGGCCAGACGGAAGCCACTCTTCAGTAAAAGGCACATGACAGCCTGCTTGGAGTTTGCCAAAAGGCACCTAAAGACTCTCAGACCATGAGAAACAAGATTCTCTGGATTGATGAAAGCAAGATTGAACTCTTTTGCCTGAATGCCAAGCGTCATGTCTGGAGGAAACCTGGCACCATCCCTACGGTGAAGCATGGTGGTGGCAGCATCATGCTGTGGGGAGGTTTTTCAGCGGCATGGTGACTAGTCAGGATCGAGGGAAAGATGAACGGAGTGAAGTACAGAGAGATCCTTGATGAAAACCTGCTCAGGACCTCAGACTGGGGCGAGGGTTCACCTTCCAACAAGATAACGACCCTAGGGACACAGCCAAGGCAACGCAGGAGTGGCTTCCGGACAATTCTCTGAATGTTCTTGAGTGGCCCAGCCAGAGCCCGGACTTGAACCCGATCAAACATCTCTGGAGAGACCTAAAAATAGCTATGCAGCGACGCTCCCCATCCAACCTGACAGAGATTGCAGAGAAGAATCGGAGAAAGTCCCCAATTACAAGTGTGCCAAGCTTGTAGCGTCATACCCAAGAAGATTCGAGGCTCGATTGCTGCAAAGGTGTTTCAACAAAGTACTGAGTAAAGGGTCTGAATACTTATGTAAATGTGATATTTTCATTTAAAATGTTTAATACATTTGCAGACATTTCTAAAAACCTGTTTTTGGTTTGTCATTAGGGGATGTGTGTAGATTGAGAGGGGGGGGGGGGGGGGGGGGCAATTGAATCCATTTTAGAATAAGGCTGTAATGTAACAACATTTTGAAAAAGTCAAGGGGTCTGAATACTTTCCGAATGTGCTGTAGTGCCCTTACTGGTCAAACATGGTGCAGAAGGTGCAATATATATGGGAAGTAGACAGACAGACAGGTTTGTTGGCCTGCTCAGTGCATAGCAGTAGTAGTAACAGTAGTAACAGCAGTAGTAGTAGTAGTAACAGTAGTAGTAGTAACAGTAGTAGTAACAGCAGTAGTAGTAGTAGTAACAGTAGTAACAGCAGTAGTAGTAGTAGTAACAGTAGTAGTAGTAACAGTAGTAGTAACAGCAGCAGCAGTAGTAGTAACAGTAGTAACAGCAGTAGTAGTAGTAGTAACAGTAGTAGTAGTAACAGCAGTAGTAGTAGTAGTAACAGTAGTAGTAGTAACAGTAGTAGTAGTAACAGCAGTAACAGTAGTAACAGCAGTAGTAGTAGTAGTAGTAGTAGTAGTAGTAACAGTAGTAGTAGTAGTAGTAACAGTAGTAACAGTAGTAACAGTAGTAGTAGTAACAGTAGTAACAGTAGTAACAGCAGTAGTAGTAGTAGTAGTAACAGTAGTAGTAACAGTAGTAGTAGTAGTAACAGTAGTAGTAGTAACAGTAGTAGTAGTAGTAACAGTAGTAGTAGTAGTAGTAACAGTAGTAACAGTAGTAGTAGTAACAGTAGTAACAGTAGTAGTAGTAACAGTAGTAACAGTAGTAACAGTAGTAGTAGTAGTAGTAGTAGTAACAGTAGTAACAGCAGTAGTAGTAGTAGTAGTAACAGTAGTAGTAGTAGTAGTAGTAACAGCAGTAGTAGTAGTAACAGCAGTAGTAGTAACAGCAGTAGTAGTAGTAGTAGTAACAGTAGTAGTAGTAGTAGTAGTAACAGTAGTAACAGTAGTAGTAGTAGTAACAGTAGTAGTAGTAGTAACAGTAGTAACAGTAGTAGTAGTAACAGTAGTAACAGTAGTAACAGTAGTAGTAGTAGTAGTAGTAACAGTAGTAACAGCAGTAGTAGTAGTAGTAGTAACAGTAGTAGTAACAGCAGTAGTAGTAGTAACAGCAGTAGTAGTAGTAACAGCAGTAGTAGTAGTAACAGTAGTAACAGCAGTAGTAGTAACAGTAGTAACAGCAGTAACAGCAGTAGTAGTAGTAACAGCAGTAGTAGTAGTAGTAACAGTAGTAGTAACAGCAGTAGTAGTAGTAGTAGTAACAGTAGTAACAGTAGTAGTAGTAGTAACAGTAGTAGTAACAGTAGTAGTAACAGTAGTAGTAGTAGTAGTAGTAACAGCAGTAGTAGTAACAGTAGTAGTAACAGTAGTAGTAACAGTAGTAGTAGTAGTAGTAGTAGTAACAGTAGTAGTAGTAGTAACAGTAGTAACAGCAGTAGTAGTAGTAGTAACAGTAGTAGTAACAGCAGTAGTAGTAACAGTAGTAACAGTAGTAGTAACAGCAGTAGTAGTAGTAGTAGTAACAGTAGTAACAGTAGTAGTAGTAGTAACAGTAGTAGTAACAGTAGTAGTAACAGTAGTAGTAACAGTAGTAGTAGTAGTAGTAGTAACAGTAGTAGTAACAGTAGTAGTAACAGTAGTAGTAACAGTAGTAGTAACAGTAGTAGTAACAGTAGTAGTAGTAGTAGTAACAGTAGTAGTAACAGTAGTAGTAACAGCAGTAGTAGTAGTAGTAACAGTAGTAACAGCAGTAGTAGTAGTAGTAACAGTAGTAACAGCAGTAGTAGTAGTAGTAACAGTAGTAACAGCAGTAGTAGTAGTAACAGTAGTAACAGCAGTAGTAGTAGTAGTAACAGCAGCAGCAGTAGTAGTAGTAACAGCAGCAGCAGCAGTAGTAGTAACAGCAGCAGCAGTAGTAGTAGTAACAGCAGTAGTAGTAGTAGTAACAGCAGCAGTAGTAGTAGTAACAGCAGTAGTAACAGTAGTAGTAGTAGTAGTAACAGTAGTAGTAGTAGTAGTAACAGTAGTAGTAGTAACAGCAGTAGTAGTAGT